>NW_005871103.1:0-20086 GCF_000147115.1 Myotis lucifugus
TAATAATACATATTTTCTGTTTTTGAAGTAGAGGATTGAGGTAGTATTTTAAGCTTATTCTCTCAGTGTTTTGTTCAAAAGGAAAGTAATTATTAAAAGATCCTGAAAGCACAATGTTGGGGTCTAAAATCAATGATTACAAGGTGGCAAACTGTAGCATGCCAGTGCACTTGTGAGTGCACTTGTGATTGGCCGAGAATTATACAGGAGCAGTGGTCCTGGAACCTTCATCAGCTGTGCTGCACCACCCAGTGGAGGAGAGAGAATGGCTGTGGCTCCCTAGTCCACATGCAAGCGAGTGAGAGAGAAGCCAGGACATGGTTGCCTTGATCTTCAGTACTTCACTTAGAAACAGAAATAAATCATTCACGGATTTACATACTTAATTACAACCCCTTACATGTGATGGACCCATGAAGAATGCACTTTAGAGAATAGTGTAGCATGAGCCTGGACGGGGCCCGGCCCCTCCTCGGTCTCATCGCTGGCCATGTACTCGGAATGGAAAGGGGGAAGGAGTACAGTCTTTGCAGCTCATCCTGCCACATGGCATGTGCACAGACATGCAAAGGTCATAAATAAAGAAGGGGGAATTTTTTAAATGAAGCATTTGCTTTGCATTCAGATTTGACCACCATCACCCCTCTCTCCACCCAATACAACATTTCACTGCTGGTCTTCTCCCGTTCCAGGTGTTCAGAAATAATTTGCTATCTCTTTTGTTTGGCAGCCTTATGCCATTTTAAATTGAACTTATTTTAGCTGTATCCCATTTCATGATTCTGTAAGACAACGGTAATGATGGCCATCCGTCTGTGTGTGTGTGTGCGCGCGCACTCGAGCTGTTTTGCTTTCAGAGAGATTTTAACTGGCGATTGCATTTGATCAGTTTGCATGGGTAGCAGTTATTCTCTCTTTAATGACTTGGAGATGCAAGATCAGCACTCCCGAGAGCCGTGTGTCCCGTGTCCTTCGTCAGCCTCTAGATCTGTGGTGGCCTCCTGCATTTGCCCTCATTGCTCCATTAGACTTCTCACAGGTAGAGGAAGCTTTCTTCTTTACAGTTTTTCTCTGAACATAAATTATACTAATGATTAAAACAGCAAGTAGACAGTTAAAAAGATGTGCTTTTTAGATGCTTGATAGAGCTAGACTTCACTGCGTGCCTCACTGCAAATTAGTTCCCTTTTCGATAAATCCTGCGCCTCGAATTCCCTGGCTAATGTGACCCTTGTTTAGTCTTCAGACCTTAAATTCAATTTACCCGAGCTCTGGGTTTATTAGGAGTCCCCTGGGGACTACCTGTCCTTCTGGGTGTTTGAGCAATTTGCTTAGGCAGCTAGCATGTTAGGCCCAGTCCACCTTGCTCCTCAGCTTCTGTCTCCCCTGTCAGTTCTCTTTAGGAGGAAATAGCCTTTCTTCCCGCACAGTGGCTGGAAGAGGGAAAGTCACTCAGTAACAGGATCCTGGCCACTTTCTCTGCTTCTACAGGAGAAAAGGTTTTCTCCGTGGACACCTCCAGCCACCAACCTTTATTGTTGAGAGGGCATCCGGCTTCCATCTGAAAGTTTTTCACTGAATAAAATTAGTCATTTTCAGCCAGTTTCAGCAGATTAGGTCACAGCGGTAGATGGAATGAGCAGAGAAACTTCAGTAACATTCCAGCTGCACATTTTGAAACTCTGAAGTTCGGGCTTAGTGGCATACAATTGGCGTTGTCACCGATAGCACCGTCTGGAACACTGCACTATGGCAGTTGCTAAGACCAATTGCTGTCCATAGGAACTCTCAGTCTGGTATCCCCTGCAACTAATTATGTGCTGCTTGGTTACTGACACAAGTTTAATAAATCAGCCAAACATTGACTAACAATCCAAAGTTGCCAGATTTAAAATTAAAGCTTTTACTGTCATCTGTGAAGGCACAGTTAAATAGGGAGTTAGCCCCTCAGGTGGTCCACTTCCCAGTGTTAAATCTGGCCCCTGCTAGAGCACCTTTTGACAGGTGAGAAATGCAATTGGGACAGAGGGAGTCTGGCAGACCATCCATCATCCCTTCCATCTATTCTCAAGGTCAGTTGCCCTCCATGTACCACCAGGGAGAATAAACTTGGTCGGCAGTGCCCCACCAAGCCTCCACTTGCTGACCCCTAACTGATTATTATTTGTTTATTTTTAATTTTAGCCTGAAGGTCAAACTGAGTGTTCCTACCAACCAGTGGGAAAAGTCAGTTGACCGCATTAGTTTCAAGCATACAATTTGCCCGAAGAAGGAAAGATAACAGTGCACTTCTGAAACCCAGCACCGTGTCCATGGGCAGTAAGGGGCGTCTGGACTTGAGCGGGTGACCTGGTTTCTATTGTTAACTCTCCTGCCAAGGGCCTCTCCCCCTTGAAGTTATTTTAAAAGCTGATCTCACAGCAATACATTCAGTTTCACAGGTGAGTTGTGGGCCACTTATAAAGTAAAATAATTTTGGCTAAAAAGAGAAGAGCACTGAAAATGTATCTATGATTTAGGTGACTAGAACCATTACTAATCATCAGAGTGTTATAGAAAAAGACTGATCCCTCTCTCTGATCAATCTTGTTCGATCTTATTATAAAACAAGGCCAGTAAGCAGGAGGAAATTCTATTGTGAATTAAATTCTTTTTTAGTATTTTTAAAAATGTTCAATTATAATTGACATACAATATTATATTAGTTTCAGGTGTACAACCCAGTGATTAGATATTTATAAATAACTTAAGAAGTGATCACCTCAAATCTCGTACCCATCTGACACCCATCGTACTTATTACAATATTATTGACTGCATTCCCTATGCTGTACTTTACATCTCCATGACTGTTCTGTAACCACCAATTTGTACTTCTTAATCTCTTCACCTTTTTACTCAGCCTCCTAACCCCCCTCCCACTGGGTAACCATCAAAATGTTCTCTTTATCTATGAGTCTGTTTCTGTCCTGCTTGTTCATTTTTGTTTTTATTTTATAGATTCCACATAGACGTGAAATCATATGGCATTTGTCTTCCCCTGTCTGACTTATTAGGTCCACCCCTGTCATTGCAGATGGCAAGATTTCATTCTCTTTTATGGCTGAGTCATATTCTGATGTATGTATGTACCACTTTTTCTTTATCCACTTACTTTATTGATGGTACTTAGGTTGCTTCCATATCCTGGCTATTGTAATTAATGCTGTAGTGAGCATATGAATGCATATTTAGTGTTTTGGGATTCTTTGGATAAATACCCAGAAGTGGAGTTGCTGGGTCCTTCTTTGTCTCTTGTTATAGCCTTTGTTTTAAAGTCTGTTATAAGTATAGCTACCCCAGCTTCTTATTTTGTTTCAATTTTCATGAAATATCTTTTTTCATTCCTTTACTTTCAGTTTGTCTGTGTCTTTTGATTTAAAGTGAGTCTCTCGTAGACAACATGTGCAAGGGTTTTGTTTTCTTATCCCTTCAGCCACCATATATCTTGTGATTGGAGCATTTAATTTCTTTGCTTTTCAAGTAATTGTTGATAGATATGCATTTCTTGCCATTTAATTATTTTTTTTAAAATCTTTTTGTCCCTCTTCTTCTTAAAGAAGTCCCTTTAATAGTTCTTGTGATACTGGTTTGGTGGTGATGAATTCCTTTAGCTTTTTCTTGTCTGGGAAGCTCTTTCTCTGTCCTTTGATTCTCTGTGATAGCTTTCTGGGTAGAGTTATCTGGTTGATTGTTTGTCTTCATTTTGTTTAGTTCTTTTTTCTAGAATTTTATTATTTTCTTACATTTGAGACATGTTCTTTTGTTTCCTCGTTTTGGTTGCCTTCTTGTGTTGTTTTCTGTGTATTAAGCAGAACTGCTAAGTCTTGGTAGGATGGCCCTGGACAGTAGGTGTCCTGTGGATTTCAGTGGCACAGCCTCCCCTGTCACCTCAACCGGAAGCTGTAGGTGTGACCCCATGTGTCCTGTGTGCTCCCTCCTATTGTAGTTGAGCCTTGATTGCTATGGAACATCAGTGGAAGGATTTACCCTCAAGCCAGGCAGCTGGGAGGACTAGCCTCAGCCAGTGGAGGATCAGTTGTGCAGGGAGCAGGACTTGCTTCAGTGGGGCTCTGGCGCACGCTGAGTCCAACCCTGGAGTGTCTTGCTCACAGAGGTGCTTCAAAGTGGTCTGAAACTGTCCACCGGGCTCACTTGATCTGGGGCCTCCTGGGAGGGGCAGGCCAAGGTTAGCTGATGCCTGTGCCCTGCCCAGGGCTACCCAGCGTGAGCTACAGGTGCTCTGTACATGGCTGTTACTGTGCTGGGCTTGGAGGTACCCAGAAGAGACCAATTTGCGAAGCAAGGCTGGCTGCTGCCAGTGCTGGGCCTGGGGCCTCTTAGCGAGAAGTACAGTGCACACCAAGGTCAGAGGCTGCTTGTTTGAGGTTTGTGAATCTTTGAGAGATTTTAGGAAAGTCCACAGCCCAAGCCTAGACAGGCCATTTGTATGGAAAAGCCACTGGAAGCAGCTTGGTTGGGCCTGCAAGTTGGGTGGGTCGGGGTCTCAAAGAATCATCAGGGTGGGTGAATAGTGTGAGCCAGGCTGATGGAGACTCAGATATGGCCCTGCTTGCCCACTCTGTGGAGGGGAGGGCTCAGCAAAGGCACAGTGGCCTCTGCCTGCACTTCTGTCTGGAGAAAGCTGCCCCTTCATCCCTTGCCCTGAAGCCAGACAACCAGTTCCTCCCTGTGTGTCCACGGTGCTGGAGTTCAGAGGGATGAGTCTGAATAATCTGTGGGTGGCCCTTTAAGAGGAACAACTGGGAGTCCAGCAGCCTCTGTATCACTCAGCCACAGTCCTGCTGGTTTGTACAGCCAGAAGGTATGGGGACTTTTCTTCCCAGCACTGGAACCCTGGGCTGGGGGCCTGGTGTGGGGCTGGGACACCTCACTCCTCACGGGTATCTCCACAGCCAAGATATTCCTCCCGACTTTTAACCACCACATGTGGGTGTGGGATCAGCTCATTTTGTGTCTCCACCCCTCTACCAGTCTTAAATGTATATTTTTAGTTATTGGACTTACATTCAGCTAGAATTTGGGTGGTTCTCGATGATGGTCTGTAGTTTAGTTGTAATTTTGATGTGGTTGTGGAAGGATGGGATTACCATATTTTCCTACCGAAACCTTTGTGTATTATATTGTTAATGTTATTTTATTTTTGTTACTAGTGGCCCAGTGCACAAATTCGTGCACCTTGAAAAGAACTGTGGGCCGTGAGGCTGTGGTGGGCACAGGGGTGAGTCTCGGCCCATCCTTGGCACCCCCACCCGGGCCCTCCCACTACAGCCCCCGGTCCCCTGTCTGCCAGCAGCCCCGCTCCCACTGCCACTGGCCCCGCTCGCACCTGCTGATGGCACAGAGCGATTGGGGCCGGCGCTGTCAATGGGTTCAAGTGGAGGCTGCTGCCCCAATTGCCCCTCAGGAGCAGGAGGAGGTGGAGATGCCCTCAGGGACGATCAGGGCAGCAGCCACCACTCGTACCTGCTGACTGTGCTGAGCGATCAGGACCAGCGCTGGTGCCTGCAGCGGGTGCAAGGAGTGGCTCTGGTGCCGGCTGCAGGTGTAAATGGGGCCATCGTCCACAGCAGGTGTGAGAGGCAGCTGCCGGCCCCAATCACCCCTCAGAGGCAGGGGGAGGTGGAGAAGCCCTGAGGGGCGATTGGGGTTGGCAGCCGCAGCCTTCATCCGCTGACAGCAGGTGCGAGTGGCGGCTCCGGCGCCAGCAGCAGGTGCGAGTACCAGGTGGGACCGCAGCGCACGGGAGCAAAGAATTTTTAGTCACCACCAGGGGCTCGCCCCAATGACAGTGACCGGTGCCCCACCTTGGTCTGGCACCCCTGCTCACCAGCTCCACCATCCCGCCACCTCCAATGCCTGTCATGTTCTGTGTGCACCCTCTGGTGGTCAGCGCACGTCATAGCGACCTGTTGTTCGGTTGTTCCACCAAACTAATAGACATTTGGGTCTATTTGCATGTTAGTGTTTTATATATATAGATGTCTTTAAAGTAGCAAATTGTCTTTGGTAAGGTAGACATCTTTTGCTACCTACCTTAAATAACAACACTAGATAATTCTTAAAAAGCTGCACAGCAAAGGAAATCATCAGTGTAATAAAAAGGCAACCTAATGAAGGGGAGATGGTATTTGCAAGTTTTAGAACTGATAAGGGTCTAATATCTAAAATATATAATATAAAGAACTCATACAACTCAATAGCCAAAACAAACTATTCCATTTAAAATGGGCAGAAGGTCAGAATAGGCATTTTTCAAAGAAGACGTGGAGTTGGCAAGTAGATATATGAAAAGATGCTCAGTATCACTAATCATCAGAGAAATGCAAATTAAAACCACAATTAGACTTCACCTCACACCTGTTAGAATGGCTACCATCAAGTGACAAGACATAAGTGTTGGTGAGCGTAGAGAAAAGGGAACCTTGTTCATTGGTGGTTCAAATGTGAATTGTGCAGCCACTGTGGAAAACAGTATGGAGACTCCTCAAAAAAGTAAGAGTAGAAATGCCATATGACCTAGCCATTCCACTTCTGGGCATTTATCAAAAGAAAACAAAAACTAATTTAAAAACATACCTGGACCTTCATGTTTTTTGCAGCATTATTTACAATAGGCAAGGTATGGAAACAGTCTGTGTGTTCACTGATGAAAGAATGGATAAAGCAATGTGATTATATTATTCGCCCATTAAAAAAAGAATGAAATCTTGCTATTTGTGACAATACAGATGGACCTTGAGGGCATTATGCTAAATGAGATAAGTCAGAAGGGGAAAGTTGCCATGAATAATCACTCTTGTATGTGGAGTCTTTAAAAAGAATTTTAAAAAAAGCTTGTTGATTCAAAGAAACGATTGCTGGTTGCCAGAGGCAGGGGGTGGAGAGTGGGCAAAGGGATCAAAAGATACAAGTTACAGTTATAAAATAAATCCTAGGGATGTAACGTACAGCATGGTGACTATAGTTAATAGTAATATATTGCATATTTGAAAGTTGCCAAAAGAGTAGATCTTAAATGTTTTCATAACAAAAAAAAATGTTGTAACTATGTATGGTGATGATATTAACTACACATGGTGATCATTTCACAATATATACAAATATTGAATCACTATGTTGTACACCTGAAACAAAAATAATGTGTTATGTCAATTTGCGGGAGAGGAACAAACTTTCCCCCACCCTCAAGGTTCTTCTGGCCGGTCTAATAATCAAATAGACATGAGCCAGGATTAGCAAGAGAAAATAAACAAATTTAATACATGCATACATGTGGGACCCCTCACACACGAGAGAGTCAGAGACCCCCACATGCGTGAGATGTTCAGAATAGAAAGGACCATGGGTATGTAGGACATCCTGAGCTAGGCATGGGCTATGCACCTTGGGGCTTCCGAAGGTCCCTGCAGGGAGAGCATGTGTTCGGTAGCTATTGCCCTGCCATAGAGACAGGTAAGAAGTCATTTCTGCTGGTACCTTATCCTGGACCAAGCCCCTAATTTACATTTTTATAGACAGTCAAGGTGGGGCCAGAGTTTCCCTTGAGCCTGCAGGATGTTGGTTGACTTTAGCTCAAAACAGTCCACATACCACTGAGGCACGTCATGGGGTGGCTCGTTCTGAACCCCACACAATTATACCTGAATTTTTAAAAGTCCTAATTGTAAAGCATTTACTGTCTGTGTTTCTCTTCCACATCAGATTTTTGGCAGATACTTTCTAATGCCCCCTATCATAGCCTCTTTTTGTTATCTATTGCAGTGAGTAAAACCTCCCAAACAGTAAGTAAATAAATAAATCTGGACAGCAAGAAACTTCTTGTTATTAAGGAATCAAGTATTTATAAATGAGACTTTTGATGTTGGCGAATAGTTTGTTTTTTTAAATATGTTAAGTATGTTCTTTGCAATCTTATTTCAATATATTTTTACTCAGCAAATCCTATGAGACAATGTAAAATAAATTTCAGATAATTCCACGCCTATATTCTGAACAAATGGAGTTTGGATGAGGAGTTTTAGCTGTTTGTGCAAAGAGACGTGTATTTTGAGTAACAGTGCAGTCTTTCAGCCAAGCAGTCCTTTTCATGTCTGTTTATTGGCTGTCCAATTGTTTTGTAATTATACTAACCCATATACTAATAGGACACTGAGTTTAGTGAGTAGTGGAATAATAGTGATACTTATTGTTTGTTTTTAGCTCAGGAAAAGTAGTTATAACATCCTGAACATGAGGGTCCACCCTGGGGTAGAACTCCTCTACATCCCCCCTCCGTCCAGTATTGCAGGAGGGCGGGATCTTTCTGAGCTGGGATTTCCCTCTGAACGCACATGGAACTCCTTTTGAACTTATGGTGACATTTTACGGATCTCAGTTTGAGACTAAGTCTCTTGTGTTTTAGATTGCAGGACCTCAGGAGCCTGAGTATTAAGGGGACCATGGTGTGCAGTGAGTGAGGACTCACTTCACTCCCCAAGGTTCCTGGTATTAATTCTAGAGATAATTCACACACTGAACACGGTGGCGGTCAGTCCGCTGACAGGAGCTAGGCCCTGCTGTGCGCTCCCAGAATGAGGCTGAGTGCAAGGAGGCAATAGCAAGTGAGGATAGGAAACTCTGTGCCCTGTAATTAGAGAGACAAGCTGAATTCATGAGTCAATTAGAAAATCATAAATCATGGGAATATCATAGGGCATTGAATTTAAAACTAACAGAGCCCTTAATCAGATGTGAAATTATTATCTGAATAAAAGTGAGGGGAATGAGAGGTGATTGTGGGTTGAAAATCTTGGGTAGGTTCACTGCAGAAATTGGGAGGCAAGAGAATACTTGGGAGGGCGGAGGAAAAAGAGAGGCCTTTGAGACTGAATGATCAAGCAGAAGAGGCGAGGGGAAAAGTGGGATGATAGGTAGAAGTTCAGCTGGGTGGGAAGGGCCAAGTCCCGGAGGCCAAGGACAGCTGCGGTGGCCTCGCCGTCCGTGGTTCATTTGGAGTTAGTCATCACGCACCGAGAGTGGTGACAGTGGTGCTGCGATGGTGATATTAGTGATAGCCGGCCGTTACCGAGCTCCTATTTTGTGCCTAAAAGTGCAGTCTCTTGCACTTTTTGTGGGTTTGTGCACCTGAAGGCATTAGTATTAGTGTTCATTATCCTTATCAAGTTTACAGCCAAGAGAAGGAGGCTCACAGAGGTTGATAACTCACCCAAGAACACAGAACTAGTTGCTCTAAAGCCAGAATTTGAACCCAGACAATCTTACACACTGTCGTCCAGTGTTTGGAAGAGAGAGAGAGAGAACACCAGGTATACTCTGGCCAAGGCAACATGATTTGAGGGCAAGGAAACGCACTGTCTGCAGTCTGATACGTCTGTCTCCAAAGGCGCAGGACAGTCACCCTACGCCCCCTTCTGGTTTTGGAGGCTTCAGCCTGGTGTGGTGGTGTCCTCGTGAACTCTGACCGTCCTCTTTCTTGATGTAGGTGAAGAGACTTACTCAGTGTCAACTCTACAGATGCCCACCCTTTAGTAAGACACGCAGACATTAATGAGCATGTGGTCATCTCAGAGGTACCATCCTAACTAGGTGGTCAAGTAGCATTAAATGGGAGATTCACCATTTACTAGTATACAGAGATAGTCTTAGACGACCTATGCCTTTGAAATCTCTTTCTCACTCGAGATCAAGCTCACCACTGGATTATAAAATCAGCAAAGGTAGACTGAGACTTCTGGCCACCAGTGGCTCTATCCCCACTTTTCAGTCCAATGGAGGCACAGTGTGGGATCTTTGTAAATTTGTGTTGAATGTTCTTTTTGTTAATGTCCCTGTCGTACTTTATTGCTCTCAAGGCTACTGAGGGCAAAATAAAAAAGAAAACAGGCTTTAAAGCTTAGTTTGAGAATCACTTACTCCTGTTTTGCATTTACTTGCCTCTTTTGAGTAAATCCCTCCTTACCTTGAAGAAATTGTACACATTTGGACTGATTAATGTGCAAATCTTTATTGCTTTAATTCTAAGAATTGGAAATGTTTCTCGTTGAAATATTCAGCTCCTCGACATAACCCAAAACAAGCTTTTTTAAAGCCCATTTTAATTATTTTTCCAGTCCAGTTTATGCCAAAGGAAGCAATTCAGTTCTGACAGTGTCTCTGCTCTAATTAAACTCCTCCATTTGCAGTTCTTTTTCTCGATATTCATTCATCCGTGAAAGCCAGATTTGACCTAGGTGTGTGGTGGTGGAGGACAAACGTGGAGTTTCTAATCCCCATTCTCCCCGTGAATGACTTTACTGCGTCTCCTTTTCGCAGCACTAACAGTTTACGTAAACGTGTCGCAGTGGGAAAAAGCCACACCCGCTGCTGCTCGCCGAGTTGGCACCCACTGCTTGATTGTGCATTTAGCGCACCCGCACGGGAACGCTTCTCCAGGATTTCCGAAACAGAAGGGCAACGAGGCCGTGGAGGAGACGAGACGTTTCCAAGGCCCCATCCGTAATTCGGGGCAGAGTGAAGGCGCAGGTCTCCCACCGCCTGACCACTCTACTCATGACCTATTTCTTGTGCTTGTTCTTTGCTTGTTTGCTTTTTCCTGGGCAGTGTTTGGGGGACTATAAAGAGGCCTCCTCTTTGCACGTGCCTGGGCCACGTTGTGCTGATTACTGAAGTCGGGGTGCCATCGGCATGGCAGGACGGCCTCTGGATGTGGTGGGCAGTACCATACTGGGTAGCAGTTTGGACTTTACGGTCGGGGCGACCTGGACTGAAATTCCAGCCTGGGCCTCAGGACATCAAGGAGGTCGAGGATGGTAAGCAAGTTCTCAGCCTCCATGCCCTCCACTGCCCTCCCCTGCCCTTGTGGGGATGAAAGGACTAACGCCTGTGATGTGCTGAGCATGCACCTGATAGGCCTCTAACAAGTTCACTGCTCTCTGCTGGTCCATGTTTACTGAGTTATGGTTAATGAGGAGCCACACGCGCCGAGGCGAAACCAGGCTCCCTGCAGTGGGACAGGCAAAGATGACAGCCCCGGTTCCATTGTACTCAGAACATACAAGCGTGTGTACGTGTGCATATTTCTTTGGTTCTTTGGTTTTTACTATATCATCCTGCCTAAAGGAGGATTGTTTTTGAAATATAAGGAGAACTCTTTTTTTAAAAAAAGCATATGTTTTTTACTGTTTTTAGATAGAGAGGAAGGGAGAGGGATAGAGAGATAGAAATATCTAACAGCTGCCTCCTACAGGCCCCCCTACTGGGGATTGAGGCTGCAAACCAGGCATGTGCCTTGACCTGGGATCGAACTGGTGACCTCTTGGTTCATGGGTCGATGCTCAACCACTGAGCCACACCGGCCGGGCTCAAGAGAACTCTTTAGCACGTATTTAAGTCATGTTGTAGCACAGTGTAAGCTGGGTGGTACCATCGAGGTTCCCCTGACTTAAGGAATTAGCAGAGAAAGATCAGTATTCTTACTTTTGGTGCATGAGCCTCTTTAAGTTAATAGCAAGATAATATTTTACCATTTCTCACCGTGTCCTGCATTCATGCTTAATAATATCCCTCCCACTTTGTTTTTTACTTTAATTTGCCTATAGTCTAATTTATTTTGGAAAACATTGTTCTAGACCAGTGATGGCGAACCTATGACACACGTGTCAGAGGTGACACTCGAACTCATTTTTTTGGTTGATTTTTCTTTGTTAAATGGCATTTAAATATGTAAAATAAATATCAAAAATATAAGTCTTTGTTTTACTATGGTTGCAAATATCAAAAAATTTCTATATGTGACACGGCACCAGAGTTAAGTTAGGGTTTTTCAAAATGCTGACACGCCGAGCTCAAAAGGTTCACCATCACTGTTCTAGACTGTTACCTTCCTCACTTACTACCATTTATGGCACATTGCATTGTAACAGAAAATCACACAGTTTTTAGGTCAGTACATTTCAATAAGTTCAGGCCATTGCCTTGCATGCTTTCTAGGCAAGGTGCCCAGTATGGGAAATGCCTGACTTTACATGGAATTATAAATCTCCTTGGAACAAATCCAGTTCTGTTTCCTTTCTCTACCCTATGGCATTTTCCCCTTTTTTCTTCTGAGTTTAGGATGGCAAGCAGGTACTTCTTACCTTGCAAATGAATAGGTTTCTGGGTGATGATAATAGATCACACTAATTGGGGGTTGCTGCCTCTACCGGAACCCTAAGACATGCTAGTTGTTCTCTTTATGAAGTGCTCAGACCATCCCTGCCCTCTCCATGTATTTGATTGCTCCCTCCACGTTTTCTTAGTCATCTTAAGGATATAGGCGCTTCTGTGAAATGATTGCAGGGCCAGCAGCTTCTGACCATTCCCTGATCGTGCATCTTTGCATTCTACACTTGCTTCTACCTCCTCAGTTGTCCTGTTTTTTTTCCTGCTGTTTATCCTCCACTCTGTGAATCAAGTTAATAACGGGTTTTAAATCATTGTAAATTAGTTTGAAATTGCAAATCAAACTTATAAACTGGGGATCAAGTCAACATATATTTCTCTTCTCATTAACTTTTGGGAGAAAATATTCCCCATATAAGACTAAGAAAACAGTCCCTAAGATTTGAGTTTCAGTTGTTTCCTTTGCCCTACAGCACATCTGAAAGGACACCTTCCTGGCTTAGCGGAGCATAATTTCTATTAAAGCCATAGTTTGTGGTCTCGGCACATTCCTCAGAGCCAGAGGCAGACAGTTGGGTGGTCTGAGTCACCTGTCACTGAGAGGCCAAGTTCTTATGCTCCTTCCTAATGAATAAGCAGAAATGCATCTTCTCAAAGACAAGTGGGAAGGAGTAGAGAACCTTCACAAGATAACCACTGACCTGGTTCTAAATTGGGGAGTGGTGGGTATTTTTCAAGAAATTAAAGACATATGATTTAGAGCTACTTTAATTTCTTTTTCTAAATAGGCTAGGAATAGAAATTGGGTAGCTGATTTGGATAAAATAAAAAGTCAGCTGCCACTCATGACAGCACCCAGGTCAGGTCCCCAGACCCTGGGCCACACACTGCCCAGCACTTAGTGAGTGGCCGGTGCTGGAGGGTAAGGGACCGGGTGCAGCTTTTGCAACACCCAGAAGCAAGCAGCCTGGGAGGCCCCGGGCCTGACGCAGTACTCTGTTCCTGATGGGATCGCAGACCTTTTTATGTGCACGAGGGCACTTAACTATTTTAAAGGGTGCACAACCAGGGAGGTTCCTGTCCCCTGAATCCATTTCTGTAGCATTCACCCATGTGCCTTTCCTCTCAGCCAGCCAGTGCCCTGCAGGGCAGCAGCCTTCTCTCACTGCCCTTTGTTGTCCCCGAGGGCTGGCCACGCACCTGTCTTCTGTGGAACACGGGAAGGTGCAGGGGTGCCATGCCTCTGTGCAGGTGGCACTGACCTGGGAGAATGGGGACTCGGAGGAGAGATGTGAGCAGCAGGAGAGAGTCCGTGTCTAAGTCTGCCACCAGCCCCACCTCCAGGACTCCTTGCTCTCCTTGCGTAGGGAGAGAGGGGTCTTGTGGTTAGCTGGTGGCATTAATCACAGTTCAGAGAAAGGGAAAGTTGGGGACACGAGATAGCTCCTGTCCTCACTGCCACCTTACTTTTCACGGAAGCAGCTCCATGCAGCAGTGAAAGCTTTGTCCTCAGACAAGTCCGTGTTGAAACACTAACGAGGTGCTGTCCAGTGTGAGCCATGAGTCACAGTTCCCGCCTCTAAAACCAGGGGTAAGAAATTACACCTGTGGGAGTTGGGCAGCGAGGAAACGAGTGAACGACGTATCTGTCCGGAAGTCGGTCCCTAGCAGTAATAGCTTTCAGTTCCTGAGAATTTACATGGCCCAGGAGTGGGCTTAGTTTTACTTGATTATCTCATTTAATTCTGGCACTAATCCTGCCAGGTAGGTACTATTGTGATCCCCATTTTACAGACAAATAAACTGAGATCCAAAGAAGTTAACCCAGTCACCTAGTTAGTGTCTGATAAAGCCAGTACGTGTGGGCTGAACGCTCAAATCAGAAGCTTGGGATGGACTTCTATAGCTCCTCAAAGTAGGAACCCTGTGTTACTTATTTTTGTGTCTTGCCTCACATTTTGACCTCAGGAATCAGAATAACACTTTATTGTATGTTAGATGAGGTCCCTCAATACAAAGATTTTTTTAAAAAACAAAACACAAAACACCTTTCAAACAGTGGAATGCACCATCTTGCAGAGGAGGGAAACTGCCTTTGACAGGTTCAGGCTGCAGCTGGCCGGCTCGCGGGTCCTGTCTGGCTCTAAGAGCTCACGGTGCATGACTCTCCGCGCATGTCCACGTCACAGAAGGTGCCTCCCTGCTGGAGGAGGGAGATGCGCACACCTGTGGGTTGTGTGTTAAATTGTTCAGACTTCACTCTTACAAAATCTCCTCCTGGGGTCCTGAGCTTTCCTAAAGCAGCAGAGGTTCACTTCTGTTTTAGTCTTGAGAAGCGGGTTGCAGGCGCCGTGGCACCTACTAAGAGGTGCAGTACACATTATAAATGTAGTGCTGGCTGAGTGTATGTGAGTTAGTCCCTGCGTGAGAGGAACCATTTGGTACCTGTTCTGAGTACAATTGTTTAAGGGAGGAAAATTACAAATGTACGTTTTCCGCCCCTTTTCAAGCCCCAGGAGCTGTCTGGGCAGCGAGCAGTGCTGACTGTCCTAGATGAGATTACAGGGCCTTTCTAGGTAGGTGTTCTAGGTCTTCCTCATACCATTGCCAAATGGAATATTCATGGGAAATTACAGTGAAACCCAGTGTATTGAAAAGTATGCTTCCTTTGGTGGAACATCAGGACTGTTTTTTTCTGGAGACAAGAATTCTCTTTGCCTCTGTTTTCCACGACTCAGCCTTTCTTAACTCATCTTTCTTATCCTTTAAAACTTCCTCTTCAGAGAAGCAGAAAAGCTTTCTTCATCCTTTTTTCTTCCCCCAGTTCAGCAAGAGCTCCACTTTTAAGTGGAAGAAATAATGTTAGTTTTTCCGCAGGGATTGATGGGAAATTTCTTCTCTTTGCTGAATTGCACTGGCCTGTAAGGGACACCTGTCACATTTATGTTTCATATTGACCTTGCCTTACTTAACTCCCTCTGTGTAACACTGTACCACATCTTTTCATGGTTTTTTAAGAAGCTCTACTAAGCAGCACAGTCAGAATTGTTGGGGACTTGAAGTATATTTCATCATGAAATTGATTTAACTTTTTGTGGATGGTCCCACACTTACCAATGCACTTAAAAAGTTTATATTATTTCCTGGAATTTTTTTATCACATTTTTTTAATCCTCACCAGAGGATATTTTTCCATTGATTTTTAGAGAGATTGGAAGAGAGAGGGAAAGACAGAGAGAAATATCGATGTGAGAGAAACACATTGATTGGTTGTCTCTTGCACAAGCCCTGACCAGGGCCGGGGTTGGGAAGGAGCCTGCATCGGGGTACATGCCCTTGAGAAGAATCGAACCCAGGACACTTTAGTCCTCAGGTCAGTGCTCTATCCAATGAGCTAAACTGGCTAGGGCTCCTGGAATTTTTAAAGATGGAATTGCGATGTTAATGCCACAGAACTTCTCATTTAACACATGGTACTTAAGACATATGTAACAGACCTTTTTTAGAAAACAGCCTAAATACTCTTCAGAGCAATAAGATATTAATGTCATACGAAATACTCATGTTCATAAAGCAAAAAATAACTAACAGGTTCCAAAGTAACAACATCATCATCATAGTGGAATAATTCCACATAAAAATGTAAGAAAAACGTCCTATTACAAATGTAAGTTCATGCTACTTCCACGTGCTCACAGTTTAGTATAGTTAAGTGTTTTTAACCCTAACCTGAGGACATATGTTTTTATTGCTTTTAAAGAGAAGGAAAGGGAGAGGGGGGGATGCATTGATATGAGGGGAAAACATTGATCAGTTGCCTCCCCTAAATGCCCTTACCGAGATTGAACCCGCAACCTTGTGGTCTACAGGAAGATGCTCCCACTGACTGAACCACCCAGCCAGAGCCATTTGGTATATTGTAATGTGGCAAATGAGTGTAGTCTTTATTCTAACATTCAGTCAGTAAATAGTAAAATTATATTCATGTTTATTTGATGATCTGCCACATATTACATTGTTGAATGTATCCAATTGAAAGAACTCAGTTTCATCATATTTTCAATCAAACCCTTACTGGACTCTAGTCTTGATGACCAAGGAGGTAATCGAACCTCTAATTATTTTAGAAATGATACCTGGGTATTATTTAAAGCAGCAGTTCTCAACCTGCAGGTCTCGACCCCTTTGGGGGTCGAACGACCCTTTCACAGGGGTCGCCTAAGACCATCAGAAAACACATATATAATTACATATTGTTTTTGTGATTAATCACTATGCTTTCATTATGTTCAATTTGTAACAATGCAAAAATGCATCCTGCATATCAGATATTTACATTATGATTCATAACAGTAGCAAAATTACAGTTATGAAGTAGCAACGAAAATAATTTTATGGTTGGGGGTCACCACAACATGAGGAACTGTATCAAAGGGTCGCAGCATTAGGAAGGTTGAGAACCACTGATTTAAAGGGTGGTTCGCCTCAGCGTTCCTGTCATCTGAAGACTTGATTGATGGGGACTGGAGGACCCGCCTCCAGGGGCTCCCCGCCTGGCCCTTCAGTTCCTTTAGACCAGGTGTGGGCAAACTATGGCCCGCGGGCCGGATCCGGCCCGTTTGAAATGAATAAAACTAAAAAAAAAAAAGACCATACCCTTTTATGTAATGATGTTTACTTTGAATTTATATTAGTTCACACAAACACTCCATCCATGCTTTTGTTCCGGCCCTCCGGTCCAGTTTAAGAACCCATTGTGGCCCTCGAGTCAAAAAGTTTGCCCACCCCTGCTTTAGACGCTGGGCTTCCTCGGGGTTGACAGGCAGTTGGCTTTCCCGAGTGAGCGAGCTGAGATCAAGTGGAAGAAATCCGGTGCCTTTACTACCCGTCTCAGAAGCCGCACGTGGCCATGTCCATCATGTTCTGTTCACGCAAAGTGAATCACTAAGCTCAGCCCACACTCAAGGAGGAAAATTAAACGCTATCTAATGTCGAGGGGCGGAGCACGTGTGGACATATTAAAACCCACGGAAGATATTAGTAACCTTCATGGGAGGATTGGCTCTTCACGTTGGATTCCTATGTGTGGGAAAGATGTCTCCGGCTATGCCCAGGACTTGAGCCAAGCCACTCTGTGGGTGACTGAAGGCGCTGTGAAGGTGGGTAGGGCTGTCAGTAGGGCTCAGTTGCTCCTGTGTGACCTTGGTATGACCTTGAGAAAGCCCCCTAGCCTCTGTGCTGTATGCCGTCGTAAAGGGGAAGCCTGGCTTTCCTGTGGCTGAGAGGTGAGTCAGCAGGTAGGAGGCACTAGAGAAGTGCTGGCATCAGAGCGGTGGGCACAGGGCTGGCATTGGCATGGTCGTCGTGGCCGCCCTCAGGCTCCTGCTCCTCATCCCCCTCTTCTTTAGCCAAGGATTCCTGCTTGCATCTCCTCTTCAGACTGACTTTTTTTCTCCCTTCACAGCCTTCCTCAAACATCCCTTCATTCACACACACAACTGTTTTTTTCCAACAAAATATCGCACAGCATGCAGGCCTGTGACATTCTCTGGGAGGGGCCACAGCAGAGCAGTGTTCCCTGGAGCGCCCCCCTGGCCCTGAGACCCGGCCGCCAGGCAGCTGCAGCGGGAGGACGGGTGAGGCTCTCAAATGCGTTGCCACCAATCAGCTCAGGGTTTTTCAGAATCCAAATTTCTGGCTTTTGAAAAATGAAGAGGTCTGGGCACATGAGGCTCACATCCCCATGGCAACCACAGGAAGGATTGTGTGGCTGCAGTCTCTTTAGAAGAGGCACACCTCCCCCAGTGTGTCAGCGCCTTTTCTGTTGTCTCTGTCCAGTCCCTGGGCTCACCTACTCACTCACCTGCCTGGCTCTCGATAGCACTGGGTTTGCCAGCCGTGTCCCGGTGAACGGCCAGCACCGTGCAGCCTGGACAGTGTGTTCTCCCTCACACCAGCATTCAGGGGTGTGGGGAGGTGGTAATGCCTCACTTACACTTACATAGGAAGCGCTGTCCCTTCATAGCACCAGGCGCCTACAAGGACCGCCTTTGGAACCACAACATGAAGCTGGGCTGTGCCTGTCCTCACACCCGGCGGGCAGAGGTCACAGGCCGCCCAGCGAGCTGCTAAGGACTTCGGAGTGTAGCTTAGGGACATGTGTGACAGGGAACTCTACGGACCACGCTCTTGGCAGGAACAGGCATATTATGGGAAGGGGCATCCTAGTCGGGGCAGAGTCCTGAGCCACTCAGAAGACTGTCCCATGGCTTCAGGAGTGAGAACTTGGACATGGTACTTAAAAGAAACAGAAACCAAAAGGGGGCACTTCAGAGCATTGATAAATAGGTGCCTGCCCGTCCAAGGTGCGTCCGCTGTGGGAGGCCATGGACAGGGATGAAAGGGATTTAAGTGCCTTTCAGACCCTCCCAGCACAGAGGGAATGTGTACTCATGAAAGAAACCCGCGTGGAGGGGCGTATGTGAAACGGTGAGGACGGTCTCTGCCAAGAAACGTTGGTCCAGATGTTTCAGAGAATAAGGGGCAGGTACAGGTGTGGGGATGAGAAAGGAGCTGACCAGTAACGCCGGTGCGAGTCTGAATCGCGTGGGTTCGAACAGTACGTGTGCGTGCCTGGCTGTACCAGGGGCGCTCGCTGCCCGGAAAACTCACATGTATCTCATGTAATTGCAGAGCTTCTGTTTCCTTGCCTACATTTCTCCTCGGTTTTAAGCCATCCTGCACAGATTCCCTTGAGTTTGCTTTATTGTTTACTATTAACAGCTGAATGGCACCGTTTATTTGCTTGATAAACAGAATAACGTGACTTGAGAAAATTGGGAGGCCACTACTTGCAATGAGTTCATCGGAGTTTCATGGAAGTTAAACTTCACTTTTTTATGCAAAAATGCAGACCCACACCTTCACTTACTCACCATCTTTTCAGGTTTGTGTTCCTCCTGTAGACAGAGGCGGCCACGTGGGGTGCGGCGTATTGGGCAGACCTGTCATTATGCGGTGAATAGGACCGCCGGGCCGGTCCCGCTGGGGGGGTCCTCCCTGGCTTCCCTGGCAGCTGGTGGAGCTGGGGAGGCCGCTGGCGCTGAGCCGCGTTCCCTTGGCGAGCTCTCCTTTGTCATTTATAATGGGCAGAGCGGAGACAATAAAGCATTTGGCTTGTTTTCCTTTCTCTGCCTTTACTTTAGGTAGAGATCCAGGCAGTTAATGAGCAATAATTTCATATACTTAGGTGTGAGCCATCTCTCCCCAGAAAACAGGAAAAGGAATGTTTGACTCATTAAATGGCTTGATCTGAGAGTGTTCAGATTTTTTTGTTTTTACTTTTACTTTTATTGTTTAACTCATAGTCATGGACGTGTTGTAGAGAGGGGAAAACCAAAAAGAAAAAATTAACAACCTTATAGTTTTAGAAGGTTCAGCCTTCAATGAACAGATTTTTCCAAATTCACGCTCGGCTGATCAAATGAGGATGTTGTTACCAGTCTCACCAGGAGAAGCTGACGCCCTCACTTACACCATCATTCATGGTGTGTGGGGAGATGGTGACACCCTCACTTACACCATCATTCATGGTGTGTGAGGGAGATGGTGACACCCTCACTTACACCATCATTCACGGTGTGTGGGGGAGATGGTGACACCCTCACTTACACCATCATTCACGGTGTGTGGGGGAGATGGTGACTCCCTCACTTACACCATCATTCACGGTGTGTGGGGGAGATGGTGACTCCTCACTTACACCATCATTCACAGTGTGTGAGGGAGATGCTGACTCCTTCACTTACCCCATCATTCATGGTGTGTGGGGGAGATGGTGACTCCTTCACTTACACCATCATTTA
>NW_005871103.1:20262-33919 GCF_000147115.1 Myotis lucifugus
CATCATTCACGGTGTGTGGGGGAGATGGTGACACCCTCACTTACACACCATCATTCACGGTGTGTGGGGGAGATGGTGACTCCTCACTTACACCATCATTCACGGTGTGTGGGGGAGATAGTGACTCCTCACTTACACCATCATTCACAGTGTGTGGGGGAGATGGTGACACCCTCACTTACACACCATCATTCACGGTGTGTGGGGGAGATGGTGACTCCTCACTTACACCATCATTCACAGTGTGTGGGGGAGATAGTGACTCCTCACTTACACCATTATTCACAGTGTGTGGGGGAGATGGTGACTCCCTCACTTACACCATCATTCACGGTGTGGGGGGGAGATGGGGACTCCCTCACTTACACCATCATCATTTCACAGGGGGTGGGGGGGGGAGATGGTGACTCCCTCACTTACACCATCATTCACGGTGTGTGGGGGAGATGGTGACTCCTTCACTTACACCATCATTCACAGTGTGGGGGGGAGATGGTGATTCCCTCACTTACACACCATCATTCATGGTGTGTGGAGGAGGGTTCATCTGCATATGGATTGATCCTGAGAGTGAGGCTAGAGGGTACAGAACCGGGAGGGAAAGTGCATGCATCTGGGGCTAGCAGCTTGGGCTCTCTCATACCCCTAAACCCAAAGCTAGCAGAGAAGGTTGCTGACCAGAATGAAAGTTTGTAATGAAGGCTTTCTTGAGACAATCAGAGACCTTTTTTGGTGGGACAACCTTGCTGAGGGACCTGGAGGTGTACAAACACCAGACCCCCCTCTCCTCCTGCCGGGGCCACCCCAGGGCAGACAGGAGAGGAGCCCAGGGACATTGCTCGAAGGTCAGCCTTCCAGGACCTGGAGGGCAGGTGGGAAGGCGGAGCCGACCTGAGAGGCACACAGCGCTCCAGGGCATGGATAGGTCCCAGTACATCCTTTTGATTATCTGTCAAACATCCGCCTCAGGGGACAGAATCTTCTGGAATCTTCTGGCAACTCTACTGAGATCCACAAAAGGTCAACCCGGGGTGAGAGAGGGTGAGGCCAATCAATGCTTTAGACTCTGAGGTGGCAAGAGTTTGGTTAAATTTCTCCCAGCCGGCTGCGGGGCCTGCTTTGCCAATGTAGTTTTTACTTTGCTCCAGACACGGTATCCTGACGTTTGCTGAACAGCTAAATAAATAGATGAGACTCCACCCAGCAGGTAGGCAGCGCTGGCAGCAGTCTCAGCACTGTCCAGCGAGATGTCTGTTAGTGGCAGTGACGTTTGAAGCTGCTAGTAGGTGTCAAATAAATGCTCCACCTACCTCCCCTGATCTAAACAGTACCGGGCAGCATTCCGCCAGCTCTTTTAGCGGAGCCCTAATTCAAATTGATGCTGATGTTTGTAATTACAATTTTTTTCATGGGTAACATTTTGGAGGCTTTAAAAAAATTGTATGTTTTTCTTATTCACCTGGATTTAAAATGTTGATGCTAAAGAACATTATCTCCAATGACAGTTTTGGAATTTAAAAGTTTGGGTGTCAGGTGGGGGT
Organism: Myotis lucifugus; assembly: GCF_000147115.1. Lineage (NCBI taxonomy): Eukaryota > Metazoa > Chordata > Mammalia > Chiroptera > Vespertilionidae > Myotis > Myotis lucifugus. Next base: position 21,804 of record NW_005871103.1, read on the forward strand.
TGGAGGTTATTTCACTGGGGTGAACAAAGGGTAGGATGTTAAAGAATAAATGGGAACTTTGTTCTTACAAAGAAGTTTGGCAGTAAACTGACTTTCACAAATACCCCAGTGAGCTCTGTTATGAGAAGAAGCATCGATGTGTTTTTAAAATTATTTTACTTAAAACAATTTTAATATAAACTTTAGTGTATGCTAAATAGCTTATAACTTATTGAGATCTTAACTGGAAGCTTAAAATTTTATTTTTCCCAGTCTGATATGGATTTTTGTCAACCCTTTGTTTTTCCAGAAAACGAAATGATCAAATAGGTTTATTGGAACAGATGTATGAAGCATCCCAGAATCGTTCTGTGCCACTTTCATCTTACATTACACTTGTTATTTACAGAAACAGTGGGTTTTGCTATTAGCTAAATTTATCTTCATTTCTCTGTGGTGTGAAGTGTAAATCTGTGGTCCTAAGTTTTGGCTCTGTCTGCTTAGATGATTTTTTTTTAATTGATGTCAGTCATGAGTAAAAGCAAAGAAATCACCCACAGAAGCATTTTTTTCTTTCCTGTAAGAACAGTTACTGTGTGGAGACGAGAATGTAGCAACAATAGACAGATAGACACCCTGTTTATAGATTAATAAATGGGTCCTTCACCCAGTTGCCAATCTGATGGGAGTTCTCTATATTAACGCTCCGGCTAATGATGATGGAGTGTACATATTCACATCCATCAGGATGCCAGTCTGAAATGATTGGACACATGCTGCTCAGAAAGAATGTCAATAAATATTCTTAATCTGCAGCCCTGTAGCTCCCATTGCAAATGAAATATAGATACTGCATCATGAGCAATGAGCAGCCTGCCTGAGCGCAACGCTCTGCCTGCTGGGGAGGCAGCTTTGTAACCCAGATATTTGTTAGCAGTCATAAGAATAGCTCATTTATTAAGTGAGAGTTGTATGCCTTTTTAAAATCTTTTGATGCTTCCTGGTGAAAGGGTATAACGCTCCTGGCAGCTTTTGCAGGAACTATTAAACACGAGGCCCCAGAGTGCCGCATTCGCGCCAGGAGTCTGAAATTCCTGCAGTGGCCCTGGTCCCCAGTTCGGAAGGATGTGGGAAATGTCTCTGTAAAAGATAAAACAAGCCTGTGCGGTTCCCTTAAATCTCCATCTTCTTTGACCTTTTTAACTCCCATCATGGTTGCTGGCAGCTGGGGAAGCGTTTGCAACCCGGGTCTGGCGGAGGCGCTCCTGGTTCTTGGCTGTGAAAGCCTGCCCTTTGCAGGGACTTATACAGATGATCAAACAGTGAAATGATTGGCATGTTTGGGCAGAAGGACCTAGCTCCCTGTGCCACCCAACCATCCAGGACGCCAGCTCCTGAACACCTTTCTTGCCAGCTCTCTGGAATCAAGCTTTGAGCCCTTTGACTCTTGCAGAAAATGAGGTGTTATAAGTTAGAACACAGGTAGGCTGTGCAGCTCGCATAAGCTAGAATTCATGCAATTTGACCAGCCGACTTTTTCATAAAACATTCCATAGGCCTTCTGCTTCATGGGAATTTTACAAAGCTTTGACTTAAGGAAAAAGGCACTCTCTTGGGAGGAAGTGTGGCTTTATCATTTATATGCTGCAGTATCCGTAGTATTTTTAACTTGTTAACATAAACCAGTGTGCTCAATGGAAGGTGCCCTGGTCCTATCAGGTCCTGGGACTCAGTCTTCAAATATTTTGGTTTGCATATACTAATGCATACATATAGAAGAGATTGGAGTGATCATGCTGGAGGGAGTTGGGTTTACTCACTGTTTAGCAAAATATATGTTATGTAACTCCAAAATGAGGGCGCAAAGATGATGCACTTGATGTGGCTCTTCCCTCGCTGTCCTGGCAGTCATTGTGAATAGGTCCCACGGAACCGGGACACGGATCATTGTCCTCAACACAGCACTCCCAACAGCCACTCAGTTCCCATGCCTCCAGGGCCACTGCATCACCTGATGGCTAAAATCTGTATCAGCAATGATGTCTGAAATAGCAGTTCTCTATGAGAATTTTACTTACCTTAATTAGAAATAATAACAGTGGCAAAGGGGATAAATTCCAGCGTGTCAAAAAGGGGGGAGGGGGCTGAGAAGTCTGCAGAGAGGGGTCTGGTAGGGACAACTGTCCCAGTTCAGGGCAGCCTCTAGGTTTTGAAGGCCAGGACCACTCATACGATCATCACCACTCCTTAGTCCCATCTAAGTAGGTATTGCAAACCATGAGCTCTGGACAACTCTCTTATCAGTAAACAGGAAACCCTGGATTGTGAAGGACCAAAATTCACCTTCCACAGAACTATAAAAGATATCTTATTTCTGATCCATTTTAAATGGACAGTGAGATTGGAAAGCAAGAAATACTTGTGCATCAACAGAGCACTCAGGAGTGTGCCCCTGAAGCTTGGAAACATGACCACACTAGAGCTGGGACTCTTGGTTAATCAGAAAGTCACTGGTTATAGAGAGACAGCCAGAGGGAGTAGAAAGAGCAGGACTTCCAAGTAGGGCTGACTTGGTCCAAATCCTGGCTTCATTGCTTGGTAGGTGTGTGCCCTTGGACACGTTATTTAAGGTCTTAGAGGCCCAGTTTACTTATCAGAGAAGGTTGAACTACATAATTCCCAGCCCAAGGAAAATTAACTCTAATAATTAAGCCTCCATCCCGTTTTGCTGATTTTAGTGAGGAAACGATTGCAGGATACAAGGGGGGCGGGTAGAATTCAGGAGGAAGGGGACAGGCGTCAAGGACAATGAGACACATGGCCCTTGGGTCGCCCTGCCTGTCCTCAGAGCTCAGCCTGATGGAAATTTGTCTCTTCATCCCAATGTTCATTCATCGGGTGTCATTCCCTGCTGTCAGTTTTGCAGTTAGAATGAAATGATTGGGTTTGTCTTGATTGGGTAATTAGAAATACCAAAATATTGTTTGGTACTAAGGGTGACGTTTGCGGTACTTCCTTTGGATTCTGAGGTCATCGGGCTTGAGTGTGAACTCATTAAAAGTACTTTTTCCTTGGAAGAAAATAAAAGGGCAGAATGGGAGGGTGTTTTTCAATAAATATTATTTTTCTCATGTTATTTGTAGCTAGTTGGGGGGTACATCTTTGCTTTAACCCAAGGATCCTTGAATTCATACAAAAGAAAATAATTTCAAACTTCAAGAACAAACCAGTGGTGGACAGCAAGCTGGCGTAGCTTGCCCGGATTTCAGCAGAAGGCGAATCGGGTCCCAGCTGAAGCGATCTGTTGGCTCACGTGTGAGATTACAACGAAGCCCACGATTGAAGTCCTCCCTGCATCACGTCCTGATTGACTGAATCCATTTAGACTCCCCTCTGATGTAGCAGAGTATTTTTATTAAAGACAGGCAGACAAACACCAATTATCCAAGCTGCTTCTAATTTTCTTCATCATTTATTTTCTTTTGTTGGCTGCCAATAGATTAGAAAACATGATTAGAATTCAGCAGGGAAATAAAAACAACAACAAAAAGAAAAACAGTTGCACAAACACATATGGTTAAACAAGAACAACAACATTCAAAATTAAAATAAATTTAATTTTAAAAAGTCTTTACCTTGCCTGGCTGGGCTGGCTCAGTGGTTGAGCGTATACCTATGAACCAGGAGGTTACAGCTGGATTTTTGGTCAGGGCACATGCTCAATGCAGGCTGGATCCCTTGTGTGGGGGACATGCACGAGGCAGCCGATCAATGATTCTCTCTCATCACTGATGTTTCTATCTTCCTTCTCCCTTCCTTTCTGAAATCAATAAAAATACATTTTTTAAAACTTTGTACAGTCTTTATCTTGCTGAGTGTAAACACGCTTGCTTGATTCTTATCAGCAATGCCCACTGCAATCGGGTTCATTTCCCATGCTGAACTGGAATAAGCAGAGGCAGACGCAGTAGTTTCATTTACTGCGCCTAATGCACATGCTGCAGCAGGTTTTAAATACAGAAAGGCACTTAAGCATTTGCAATAACTGTTGCAAAATGGCCGGCTTATTACCGGAGTCTTTCTGCTTGTTCCCTTCAGCCAATGTCAGGGAGTGAAAGAGAATAAAGTGAAGGCTTGCCCTGGCCAGTGTGCTCAGTGGTTAGAGCGTCAGCCTGCTCACTGAAGGATTACAGATTCCATTCCCGGTCTAGGGCATGTGCCTCGGTTGCAGGCCTGGTCTCCGGCCCCAGCCGGGGCCCATGCAGGAAAAAGTCAACCAGTCTACATGTCTCCCTCACATAGATGTCTCTCTCTCCTCCTCTTCGTCTCTCCCTCTCTTCCTCCCTCCCATCCTCCCTGCCCTTCTCTATTAAAAAAAAAAAAATCAAAGGGAAAAATATCCTCGGGTGAGGATTAACAACAACAGAAAAATGAAGACTTAAGTCATTTTATGAACTTGTTACAGATACAGGTTTTGTGTGTGTGAATTTTTCTGACTGGGGTTCCATCGTGTTCATCAGATACTCAAAATTATTATGTTTCCCAAAAAAGGTTTTATTTTTAAAAAATATTTTATTGATTTTTTACAGAGAGGAAGGGAGAGGGATAGAGAGTTAGAAACATCAATGAGAGAGAAACATCGATCAGCTGCCTCCTGCACACTCCCCACTGGGGATGTGCCCGCAACCAAGGTACATGCCCTTGACCGGAATCAAACCCAGGACCCTTGAGTCCACAGGCCGATGCTCTATCCACTGAGCCAAACCAGTTAGGGCCCCAAAAAAGGTTTTAGTCATGATTTTTATTGCTTGACTTGTTTATTTGGAGTTGAGAGGAGTTTGTTAAATACCAAAGGCTGCTGTTGCTTTTCTTCTTTTGAATCTCATTCTCTACTTTTAATCGTGGGCTGAAATCTGCGGCAGGAGCGCAAAGCCAAGCACAGAGACATGAACACCTGCACCTGGGCTGCAGGCACCTGCACAGCCGCCACAGCTGCCGCACAGCTGGCTCCACAGAGGCCTCACTGGGTGACCTTTCCTTTTGAGAAACAGGGAATAGCAGCCTCTGTTCCCCAAGCACTTGGGGGTCTTCCCCTTTCTCTGGGCATTAAATAGACCCCCTTGGACTTCTCCTTCACATTCTCTTCCTCAAGGAAAAAACAACAACTATTCAAATCGCTGTTGCTGTAGCAATTAGTGCATATGCTAATGAATGGGCCCTGAGGCTCACATTGAAAATCTGACATGCTTTGTAGGTGCTAAATAATACTGTCACAATGCTTTCATTTTCAAACCCTCTTCATTCCATTCTCAGTTTCAGGTTACAGATTACAGTAAGTAGTTAATTAGAGCTGTGGACCCAGAGTGAACCTTAGATCTGACTCCCATTAAAGTGCAGACTGCAGCCAAGTACTTTACAGGGGCGAGAAGGGTGAAGCAGGGCCCTCCCACCCAGGGGTGATGCCTCCGGGTGTGGGGGTGCCCTTGCCTCCGGAGCATCTGTGCCTTGTGGCTCCTCATGTAGAACTGCTAACTGCTCTGTTGGTTTCACGCAAACTCTTCTCCTTCTCTCTCCCCTTCTCGCTGCTTCTCTCTCTCCCTCTCTCTCCCTCCTCCCCTCCTGCCTCTCTCTCTTTCTCCCACACACAGTACTTTTCTTTCTTGCTCTCACTCTCTCTTTCCGACCACTGCTGTGCATGCTGGCATTGTAGTCTCCTTATACTCTCCTCTCTGTCCCTCCCTCCCTCTCCTGTCACTCTTCCCAACTCCAAGGGAGGCTACTTTCAAGACTAGCCTTCACCCAGCTCTGGAAAGAGAAGGAATCAACAAAAAGATCCAAGGCCCTGGCCGCCCGGCCGCTCCGCCCAGCCTGCGGTGACAGCCCTGCCTTCCTCCTGGCTGCTCTGCACCGAGGGCCTGGCCTCTCCCCCCTGGTGTCCTGGAGCCTCGCCTCCTCGGGAAGCCTCTCTGGGCGCAGCAGCTGCGGCTCTGACCGCCCTGGCCTTAGTGAGTGAGACGCCTGTACAGTGGGAATAATAGCGCGTAGTCCATCAGGTTGTTGGAAGGACTAAATGAGATAATACATGTGAAATGCTTAGTGCATGCCTGTAAGATACTGAATATATATACTGTGTATGCAGTTACTTCTTTTACTTTAAATCCCCGTCCTCTTATCCTCCTCCCCTTTGGCAACCAGCAGTTGGTTCTCTATCTATGGGTCTGTTTCTACTTTGTTTTGTTTATTCATTTGTTGTTTTTCAAGATTCCACATTTAAGTGAAATTATATGATATTTTCTTTCTGTCGACTTACTTCACTCGGCGTGATACCCTCAGAGCCGGATGGGCGCTGCTGGCTTCCAGGTCTGGCTCTAGGCTGGTCTCTGCAGGCCTTGAGGACAGCGGTGACGCCTCATTCACCTCCTCCGCAGGCACGTCCCTTTGTGCCTGGTCAGGGGGGTGGCCAGTCAGTGTCTGCTGACATGAAATCCGTCCCCCCGAGGCCGCCCATAGTAGGTGTGGCGCTGTGGCAGGGACGTGCCAGCTGGGGGTGCGAGCCTGCGTGCCCGTGGAGAGGAGCCGAAGGCGACCGCACAGGAGTGTTGCCTTTTGGGGATGGGGTGCCGGGGGAGAGGGGAATACACCGCATTGGAGAACAACAGGCCCCACTTCTCAGCAAGTCTAACCAAGCCAGTTAGGCCTGCTGTTGGCAAAGAGGGCTTTTCCTTGGGCAGCACCAGTGCAAGCAGTGTCCGATGCAGAGTATGTTTTCAGGGTCAGGTGCTCAGTAAACACAGAGATGCTGCAGGTAAAGAGACGCATGGACCTGGCTCCCGGAGGCAGCAGGTCCACAGCCACATTGTCACACCTTCCAGGACATACCACCGAGCAGACAGGTCACAGGGCCCAGGCCTCTGGTCACCCCGCCCACTCCTGTCTGTGTCGAGGAATTCACGGACGTTTGTGCTATGATGTGAGCACTCCATGGAGAACTCATACTGTTTGACACGGATTAACAGGAGGTCACTCAAGTTCTGGGCCAGGATGGCTTCACTGAATGGGCAGAGGCGCGCGGTGCCCATGCGAGTTCGGCTGGAAGGCCTGGCTCCCCACTCTCCGTGCTTGGTTCTGATTCTCTCTCGGACCCTGGAGTCAGCATTGCTCTGAGTGTTTTCCTTTCATTGTTCTGGCAAGTTCCTCTCCATCCCACAGCTGTTTGGAAACTGCTCTCTGCTGAGCCTCGAGCCTCGAGCCTCGGTGCTACCAGCCTTTAAACGCTGCTATTAGGGAGCAAGCTCCTGAGCCGGTCAGCCTGCTGCGAGTGTAACGGGAGTCGCCGGGATCTGTCATTGGGCTGGGAAATACTGCTCACTTATTTTAGTCTTAAGTCATTACCTTCTTATTGAACGTCAATAACTTTGCTTTTCTTTTATATTCACATTCATCATAGCTGCAGTTTACTGAAAGGTTTTTTAACTCTTACTTGCTGTCTAGGCAGCCTGCCCACTTACATCATTACTTGTTGAAATAAATGCATGTATAGTGTAGCCACTCTGGAAAACAGTATGCAGACTCTTCAAAAAATAAAAAATAGGACTGCCATACGACTCAGTAATCCCACTTCTGGGTATTTATCCAAAGAAAACAAAAAACACTGATTCAAAAAGATACACGCACAGCTAAGTTGACTGCAGCAGCACTTACAATAGGCAAGATATGGAAGCAGCCCAAGTGTCTCTCAGTACATGAGTGGATGAAGGTGTGGTGCGTACACACAGTGAACTCTTACTCAGATAAGAGGAATGAAAGCTTGCATCTGCAACAACCTGGGTGGACTCGAGGGCATTACGCTGAGTGAAGTAAGTCAGACAGAAAGAAAATATCATGTAATTTCACTTAAATGTGGAATCTTGAAAACAACAACAAACGAATAAACAAAGCAAAGTAGAAACAGACCCATAGAGAACAAACTGCTGGTTGCCAAAGGGGAGGAGGACAGGAGGATGGGGATTTAAAGTAAAAGAAGTAACTGCATATACATACACATATTCAGTAAGTGCTTTACAGGCATGTACTGAGCACTTCACATGCATTATCTCATTTAGTCCTTGCAACAACCTGACGGGCTAGGCACTATTCTTCTCATTGTAAAGGTGAAGAAACCGTATTCAAGACAAGGCATGTACCTTGCCCAAGGTGCATGCTGGCCCCGGCTCTCACAGCTGGCATTAGGGAGAATAGGGGGCTATCTAGAGAAGTTATGTGGAACTTCGCCACAGCTACTTGGTAGCTTTGTGACCTTGGGCACATCCTGTGAATTCTCTGAATGGCTCTGTCAGCTCCAGAGGGCTCCCCCTCCCTTTACTTTCTGAATCGTTTTCTGGCAGGGATCAAAATAAAAAATGAGGGTTCGTATAACGGCACTTTCTAAAACAGTGAGGTGCTGAACAAACGCGAGGCACTCCTTTCTCGTGTGCTTTGTGTAGCCAGTTTAGCATATTGAACAACGGGACGGGCACTGGCATGCAGCACTCGTATATGCTTTGCAATTAGTGTAGCCTAATTTAATTGTGGTTCCATTGTTGGAATTTTGATGCCTCCCGCTTGATGAATGGCCATTTTTCTGGGGGTGTTATCAGTTAATCTAGGTAATGAATTCTCTTCATTATCTTGTTCTTCGTGTTAATTATACGGGATTTTCTTATGCCTATTTATCAAGTCAGGACAAGTACAATTTTCTTTTTGCCCACACGCCTTTGAATCTGGAATATGCAGAAACAGGTTAACATGATTGGTTTAAATTTACATTTCTGATAAGTTCCAGTCAGTGGCTTGACTTTTCTTACATCCTTATTTATGGTATAAGCTTGTATCTCTTCCTTTTGGGAGTCTATGTCCTTTTTATAAAAAATGTTGTTATCTTAGACAATTAAGCTATCTCTGACTTTTGAGAGAGTACCTCTAGCATATCAAAATGGTATTAAGTAAGCATGGAAAGCGTCTATGTTTGCATATTAATATGAAACAACAAATAATAATGTTCTAATCTTGAATATTCCATGAAGCACCATGACAGGTAAAATTTAAGTGTAAACCATGGGAAGAAAAGACATTAGTGCATGAAATCTTAAATGACACTACTCTTAAAAGAACAGTTCCAGACAAGTGTCTAAGGAAAAGCAGAAGACCGTATATAATAAGTGAGTGGTGACTGAATTCATTTTGAGTTCAGAGAAGTGATTGATGGGCTAATATGAGCTAATTTCATAATGTTATTATTGATATTTATTGATTTAGCATCAAATTTTAACTTTCATAATATTTTCTAGGCCTTTTATTTAATATTTACATTCCGTGTTTTTTAAAAAGTCTTTTTTTATTTGTCTCTATTGTTTAGCCAGTTATTTGTGAGAATGTTGGCCGTCAGCATTTTGATGGGCACCTTTCTGCTTTTGACTTCAGGTTGAAGCCATCCTCGTCAATATTTTTGGTGGGTGATCTCCACAGCCCATCACCCCTCTGCCAGGTCAGGTGACCACAGTCCATCACCCCTCTGCCAGGTCAGGTGACCACAGCTTGAAGGTGAGTTATGGGTGATCTCCACAGCCCATCACCCCTCTGCCAGGTCAGGTGACCACAGTCCATCACCCCTCTGCCAGGTCAGGTGACCACAGTCCATCACCCCTCTGCCAGGTCAGGTGACCACAGTCCATCACCCCTCTGCCAGGTCAGGTGAGCAGAGTGTTCTGCGCTTACAAACTTCCTGAGAGAACAGAAGGAAGCACGGAGTAAGTAAGATGAAATAAGTGCAGCATGGCAGTGATTCTGTGAGCATCTAATAGGCTCATGTAGATTGTAACTCTCCAAGAATGGCATATGTTAGGATTCTCCAAATTTTCCAAATGCATTTCAGAGTGGAGCCCTTTTATTATGAATCATTTTGTGAGATTAGTGTTTTGAAAGAAACAGTTTGAGATGCTGCTCCAAGAATTATTCATCAAGAGAAGGCAATGGCTGTGGTCTAGCACTCCTTATCTGCTGAAATTGTGAACCCAAAGAGCTCTGGCTTATTTGAGTTGTATATTTCATTATTATTGATTAATTCAACAATTTCCTAAGTGTAACTTTAAAAATATGTTTAAATAATTAAGTTTGTATTTTTAAATTAAATTAAATTTTTTTCTTTCTTTTTTGTTAATCCTCACCCAAGGATATTTTTCCCATTGATTTTTTTAAGAGTGGAAGGGAGGGAGGGGGAAAGAGGGAAAGAAACATCAATGTGAGAGAAGCACATTGATTAGGTGACTCCCACACATGCCCTGAGCGGGGGCAGGGATAGAACCTGCAATCTAGTACTGGGAATCGAACCCGTGGCCCTTCTGTGTGCAGGCTGATGCTCTAACCATTTAGCACACCAGCCAGGGCTATTTTATTTTTTATATTATTTCTTTAAAAAATAAATTTTTTATTGATTTCAGAGAGGAAGGGAGAAGGAGAGAAAGATAGAAACATCAATGATGAGAGAGAATCATTGATTGGCTGCCTTCTGCACGACCCCTACTGGGGATGGAGCCTGCAACCAGGAATCTAGCTGTTAAATCCTTATTCATAGGTAGACAGTCGACACTCAACCACAAAGCCACACAGGCCGGGCTATGTTATTTCTTTTATATATAAATATATGAAGTATATATTTTATGAAAAATAAATTTGTTAAATTTTTAATAAGAATAGCAGCATTGTTTTACATTTTTGAAATCTCTTTAATATGTAGTTTAATATTTGCTTCATTTTATTTGTTGCAATATGTTGTTTTGGTTGAAGTAGATGAAGAAAACCTGGCCTCATATAGAGCTATTTATTTGGAAAAGGGAGGAGTTTTTAATAATCATTTTATATAATTTTGAATATTCTTTGGTGCTCCACTAAAGTCTATAAGCAATAGTTTCTTTATTAAAGATTTGTTTTATGTGCAATCTGAAATTATTTTAATGAACTTCTCATATTCTATCCTATTAAAGTCCGTTGGTCCGCCTTGCACATGAAGTGGATTTTATGCATGCATGGTTTGTAATATCATGCATTCATCATATGGAGCATTTTGGATTATGCAGATCTAAAGGTTGACACATTTCAACATACAGTATAAAAAAGTTCCACATTTGTTAATATCACAGCATCCTCGCCCTGGCCTGTGTGCTCAGTTGGTTGAGCACATGGTCCCATGTACCTAAAGGTCACGGGTTGACTCCCGATCAGGACACGTGCCTGGGCTGCAGGTTGCCGGTAGGTGTGCAGGAAGCAACCCATTGATGTTTCTCTTTTACATCGATATTTCTCTCCCTCTCTCTCCTTCTCCCTTCCTCTCTCCCTGAAATCAGTAAAACACCATTCTTGTCAGAGAAGCTTGCAAGTAGTGGGAACCTTGCAAGGTGGTAGATGCAAGTTTTCCAGAATTCTAATTTCCACATAAATGTACAAAGCTTACCATCAGCCACAGAGCAGTCGGTTGTTTTCCTGGAGGTGGCAGACTCTCTCCCCCCATTTTCCATAACGTCTGCCAGAGCACAGTCTGAGCCAGCACAGTGCGTCCTGTTCACCAGGCCTGGGCCCCGGGGCAGGGGCCTCAGACTTCTGGTGCAGCCCAGCCACGCGCTGTCCTGCGGAGGCCCCACAGCTCAGGGCGCAGCTCATGTCTGTCCCGCGGAGGCCCCGCAGCTCAGGGTCCAGCTCATGTCTGTTCCATGGAGGCCCCGCAGCTCAGGGTGCAGCTCATGTCTGTCCCACGGAGGCCCCACAGCTCAGGGTGCAGCTCATATCTGTCCCACGGAGGCCCCGCAGCTCAGGGTGCAGCTCATGTCTGTCCCACCGAGGCCCCGCAGCTCAGGGCGCAGCTCATGTCTGTCCCACGGAGGCCCCGCAGCTCAGGGTGCAGCTCATGTCTGTCCCACGGAGGCCCCGCAGCTCAGGATGCAGCTCATATCTGTCCCACGGAGGCCCCGCAGCGCAGGGTGCAGCTCATGTCTGTCCCACGGAGGCCCCGCAGCTCAGGGTGCAGCTCATGTCTGTTCCACGGAGGCCCCGCAGCTCAGGGTGCAGCTCATGTCTGTCCCACGGAGGCCCCACAGCTCAGGGCGCAG
>NW_005871103.1:34100-85561 GCF_000147115.1 Myotis lucifugus
AGGGTGCAGGCCTAAGTTTTTTCACAGGATAGCCCTCCCAGTTCAGGCTGCAAGCTCATGTTTTTCACACGGAAGCTCCAGCAGTTCAGAGTCCAGGGTCATGGTGTGTTAGCGTTGGAGCTCTCGCAGCTTCAGGGGTCAAGCTCATGTCTGTCCCATGGAGGCCCTGCAGTTCAGGGTCCAGTCATGTCTGTTCCACGGAGGCCCCGCAGCTCAGAGTGCAGCGCATGTCTGTCCCACGGAGGCCCCACAGCTCGCAGCTCAGGGCGCAGCGCATGTCTGTCCCACGGAGGCCCCACAGCTCGCAGCTCAGGGCGCAGCGCATGTCTGTCCCACGGAGGCCCCACAGCTCGCAGCTCAGGGCGCAGCGCATGTCTGTCCCACGGAGGCCCCACAGCTCAGGGTGCAGCTCATGTCTGTTCCATGGAGGCCCCGCAGCTCAGGGCGCAGCTCATGTCTGTCCCACGGAGGCCCCGCAGCTCAGGGCGCAGCGCATGTCTGTTCCATGGAGGCCCCGCAGCTCAGGGCTCAGCGCATGTGGACTCCTCCTGAACTTAAGCCTGGGAGATTGTCTGCAAGGAAAAAATCTTTTCTAGAAAACTCAAAAATTACCTTTCTAGAAAACAAATTAAAAATAAGAAATATCACCTAAACAAAGATATAAAGAGCAACTTAAAAAGTTATTTTAAGTATTTTAAGTACTTAAGGGTTGAGACTTAGAAAAATGAATATTTTTTACTATTCATTAAGGACACCTGACTTGAAAGTGCACCCTGTATAGCAAGTGTGTGGTGGGGGGAGCAGGACTAGCCCAGGTTGGTGCTGCTGCTTCGATTCCTTGGTAGCGGCTGGCACTTTACCCACCATCACCTTAGCTTCATCGGTGCAAATGCCAACAGAGCATCATTGTTTTTAATATGATCATTTTAGTATTACTGCTACAACAAAAGCCATGTTTCACGCCAGGAGCCGACCTCCCCTGGGTTCTGGGGACCCCACTTTGAGAACCACTGTAGCAGAGAGGCAAAAACAGGCCCTTTAATGTGAGAACTAGCAACAGGCCTGTGGACGCCATCACAGACTTCAGAGTACAGTGGCCAAGCAGCCCGGGGCTAGATTTCTGCACATCATCCCCGGGACAGCTGGTCTCCCCATGTTCCTCGCTGGTGCGTCATTCCGCAGACGCGGTCCCCACGGGGGATGTGGCCCCGGTGTGTCTCCGTCCCGTGAGGGCGAGACCCCAGCACAGCCGCAGCGCTGGTCTCCGGCTCCTCCTTGTGCCCCTTCCTCCTCTCGCTCTCTTCCCCGCTCCTCCCTCTGAGACGCTGCCCCACAAACTTCCCTCAGGACCAGGCGGACCCGATAGAAATAATGACAAGAGAAAAACGAAAATAGCAGAAGCGCCAGTTGGCAAAGTTTAACATGGACTTTCAAACATCTGCATGAATTAAATCTTTTTAACATGGTAAAGGCAGCAGAACTGATTCCAGTGAAAATCACTGAAGTTGTTGATCAAGGAGAGGCTGGGCATCAGTGTAGCTGGGAGTAAAGGGCTGGTGTCCACCTTTCTCAGGTCAGAGTGGCCAGTGACCCTCGGGTTCGACCAGTCAGCTCTGTGTCTGTAAAGGAGAACCGGTGTCCAGACTAGGGTCTGCCACTGAAAATGACTCGACGTGAGTGTGTGCCTTGGTGCGCCCTCTGTCCTGTGACCCTCCCTGCGCCTGTGCTGTCGGCAGAGGTCCGTCCTTATTAGTTTTAGGTTCTTTCCTAGAAAAGCAAGTTACCCCACTTTTATTTCCCCCCAAAGACTACAAGGAGCAGTTCTCTTTTTCACACAGTGCTTAGTATTCCAGAAGGAAATGATCTCTGACATTGAACATCTCCCTGTCGTGTGTACCTGGATAATAAACACGCTGGAACACGCTAAATACCGCATCCACGGTCACCTCCCGGACTGATCTCTATTGGCTGTGTCAGAGGTCTGCCCGCGCTGCTGGAAGTGTTGACATTTCTAAGTTGTTAGACAATCAGATTTGCATCTTGTGAGTCAGTGCACTTCCGAAGTATATGCCTGTAGGGTTTTAGTTGGTTAATTATATACTAAATACTGTGTGCAGGTTACTGAGCTTTGGGCATTCAGGAGGATGTACAGAAATATAAGAAATGATCTCCATTACTAGACAGCTGGGGAAATAGAAAGAAAGAAGATGTAACAATACAAGATAATGTATGTACAGTGCTAACAAGTGTTGGTCCTACTAGAACCTGCTTCTGTGCCAGGGCTTCCCAGAGAGCCGCCAGCAGGGCTTCTGGAACCTTCAGAAATATTATCGCCACACAGTGTCCCCGGTGACGGGGACTTGCAGGTGATGAATCAAGATGAGCTCAGACAGCAGACTGCCCCAAAGCTTTGTGGGCTAAAGCGCCCCTGGTGACCTTGACCCTGCTCTCTCAGCATCGGGGCCTGTCCTGTAACAGGCACCTGGGACCTTTATCAAAGGGGGAGCAGGAGAGCTTTCGACACTCCCGGATCCCAGCAGTTTCTTTCCGCCTCCTGTGGGAGTAGCATCTTGTTGATAAATGTCCTCAGCAAGGTCGTGCCAAGGACACTCACTTACGTGATTTCGGGAAACCAGCAGCCCCACACCAAGGTTAGGACTGTCCCAAACTTGTATTGTCCTACATATTAAACCAAGGAAATATGAAGGATCATGCCCCAGCTCTACTCCCAGCACTAATATTAACAAAATGCAGAAATCGGAGGTGGCATTATCCATAAAGGGAACAAAACGGGAACCAAGCAAGTGCTCGCTCTGCGAAGGGAGTGCAGGCTCTGTTACGTGCGTCCCTCCAGCGAGTGCTGCTGTCGGCCCACTTCCGTTGGCATCCCCCTCTTTACGCCTCCTGGGTATTGACCACTGTAACTATGGTGCATTTAGAGATGTAAATTAGCAAAGAGATATTATAAAAGGAGGACTTCCAAGTTGAATGTGGAAATAAGTGCGATGTGAATCATGGAAAGAAAGGAGGAGGGAACTTAGAGGATCAGAAGACAGCACATCTGTTCCGTACGCGGGAGTTGGCACGGGGATCCTAACGGTGACAGACAAGCCCAGGACCTGGCCGGTCGCGCTGTCCCAGGGAGCAGTGACTTTGCAGCAACACATTGTGGCTCCAAGAGCAGAGTGGGAACATGCAGTTAGTAGCCAGAGTGCGTGACATTGGCACGTAGAACCCAGGCAGGCCTGTCACATGGAAGTAAAAGTGGATATAAAAGCAAGGCAGAGTGGGGAGAGGGGGAGGGGGAGGGGGAAGCTAGGGTTGGCCATCTAATGACCAGGAGGAGGATGGCATCCTTGGTGCACTTGGGAAAGTGAGCGTGGGAATTAGAGAGAATGGGAGAGTCTTATGTGCAGGGTGGGGAACCTTTTCTCTGCCAAGGGCTGTTTGGATATTTATAACATTATTCAAGGGCCACACAAAATTATCAACTTAAAAATTAGCCTGCTATATTTGGTCAAACATCTAATTAACTCATCCCTAATGCCTTGGCAGGCCCAGACCAAATGGTTTTGAGGGCCGTGTATGGCCCTCGGGCCGGACGTTCCCCACCCCTGCTTCAGAGCAGAGCCACCCTTCTGAGAGGAAGCTCTGCTATCAGATGGAAGGCATGTGGAGGCGGGATGTGGGAGTGTGGGGGTGAGCCACAGGGAGGTGCGAGCAAATGCACGCCACCCCCACCGAGGGCCCCAGCAAGGCACCCTCAGGCCCGGCTGCGTTGGACATTGTTCCCCAGCAGCATGGCCCAGGTAACGTAAGAAACCAGCCAAAACAAAAATCTGCCGCAGAAGGTCTGGTCTCAGCCCTCCAACGGGAACCGCTGGTAACTACAGGGATCTCTGAGGTGTTTCTCTTACGTTCAGTCTAAGTTTTTCATTTGCTTTCTTCTGGGTTGGAACATAAATTCTGCTCCTCCCACAAATCTCCCTGCGTTTAGCTCCATTTTACCCAGCCTTACACTATGATTTTTCTAAACAGAGCAAGTCTTCCTTGCCTCTGGTGACCGAGGCAGATGAAGGGGCCAGAACATGCTGGACGATTCCAGGGGTAGTTTCCAGTTAACTTGACACAGCACTGTGCTTCCTGTCTTAGCCGATGTGTTTCTCGGGATCTTTATCCATATTAATACGTATTAAAAATGGTCACATTTCCAGAACATACACCCTTGTCTAGCCAGTGAAAGTGAGGTGAGAAAGGGGTGTCCATCACCCCGACATCTATGTTAAAACCAATGACACGTAAAGGAAACCAAGTGTGCCAGAAAATGTTCACCGGAGTCTGAATTACAATAATAAGTAATTGCTGCTAACAGTCATTAGCTGCTTCCTACGTTTCAGATCCTCTGACACATGGCTGTATAGTCCGAACAAGTAGGAGACTTTTCCTGACCAGGATAACAGACATGTCAGCAGCCGGTACTAGTTGCATTAGTAGTATCTCTTTCTTATGAATGAACACGGCTGCCTCTCTGCTTGCTTGGTGGCCATTTGGAAGCTCTGGCCTCCTGCCCGGAGCCACCAGCCTGTGGCTCGCATTTGAGAGCCTCTGGTGCCCTCACAGCGTATGAGTGTCCCAGTGAGAAGCTCTGATCAGTCAGGTCAGCTGGAGTTGGTGGGGTTTCGTGGACAAATCTTTGTTCTCAGCTGAATAGTAAGCATAGCTGTTTAGCAGCGGGTAAGGAGACGACGCTCTCCCCTTTGAAACGGCCACTTAATAATGACAGGTGTTCACTGGCCGTATCAGAATAGGGCTGACCAGCTCGGCACAGGATTGCTTTTCTTTAAAAGACTCCTGGTCAGTTGAACAACCACATTCTGTGGGGAGCTTGTTAGCTTTTGTCGACAGTGGTTTCTGTTATGAATGAAGAGCGCGTTGTCTGGAATGAGCTTTTCTTTGCTTATTGCAGTATATACACACGCAGCACAGAAGTTACATGGGCGGTTAATTCAGGCCGACCCATGTTACTCCTGAGAAACACAGCGTTACTCGATAGCCTTGTGTAGCCAACGTGGGGACATGCCCCACCTCCCCGGGTACAGCCCTGTTGCTGCTGTGGTTGGGAACGTGGCCCCTGGCGGGGCCGGATGTGCTGTGCCAATGTGCATCGCTTTTCCTCTGTGTGTGATCCTCAGTCCTCCTTCGGCTCCCATTTCTTGCACACCCACCTCTCACCTTGCTTTCTGCCCGCTGGTGCCCACATACCTCTCCTCATCCCCTCCCTCCTTCACTGTCCCCGTGCGTGTGCCTTGCTGGTGTTCCAAAGCTGTCACCTCCCCTCCCTGTGAGTGTTAGTCATCATCACCAGGTTAAACCAAATGAGATGTTGGACACAGTCTTGCTCTGTCACGAAGCCTTAAACCCGCAGCCAGGGCGGTCTGTCACCGAGTCGCTTTGCTGTGTTCCACCAGAGCTTCATTCGCAGGCACTGTGGTTTGAATTCCAGGTACTTCTCATGTATCACAAAATATTATTCTTCTGATTTGTTCCAAGAATTTTAAAATGTTAAAACGATTTTTAGCTCAGTGTGGTCAGAAAGAGGCCACACCTCGCTGTGCCCACCAGGCCCTTGCTTTCCAGGCCTGACGGGGAACCCTGACCTGGGAGCCCAAATGTGTGGGCCCTGACCTGGGGGCCCCAACCTGGGGGCCCTGACCTGCCTCAGGTAACTAACTGGTTGTTCGACCTGAGCCAGTCGTCAACATCAGTGGCCTCAGTTCCCTCCAGTAAAAGTAAGCAGCTTGGCTTATAGTCTCCCTGGGCTGCCTGCCGTGCGGGGCCAGGGGGGAGGCGGGGGGCGTGGTTCCACGTGCCTTTGCAGTCAGCAGGCCTGGAGCTGGGCCTGGCTCGGCCTCTGACTTTCCGGGATAGTGAGCAAGTTCCCAGGCCTCCCAGTACCTGGGTTGCCTCATCGGTAACCGGAGGATAAAAGGACATCACTTTGGGGTTGTGAGCCCCTTAACTCATGTATCCACCGAGCATTCATTGTTCCTCACATACACTCAGTGCTGCCTATTGTATTTTCTAAAAGAACCTGCATTCCTGTTGATAATACTTTAAAAAGAGAGCTTCTGTGCTCTGCCATGGTTTTCCTCACAGCCCTGAGATAAAAAGCCCAGGAAGTTGGGGGGAGGGGGGTGTGCAGGCTTTGAACCAAACCCTGTAATGTGTGTCCTCCCTTGTAATGAAGGCAAAGAACAAACTTGATCAATTAACCTTGCATCTCTGTGTGGCTCTCTCACTCCACCCAGTGGCAGGAAGTCTGTGGCCAAACAGGCAGAAGAGGGAGAATTTTAAGACTGTAATAATTATTATTCTTTTGTAGAATGTCCTCTACCAGTAGAGCGAGATTTCATTTTTAAATCATTCCCCTTTGTTCTCTGTGCGTTTCCCTGTTTCAGGCAGAGGGGGGCAGATCCTAGGCGCCTGCAGTGCGGCCAGTGGGCGTGGGCGGGCCTTCTGGTTAGGTGGTGATTCAGGTGTTGCTCCAAGGGAGATGTGGCCAGGGCTGGGGCGGGGGACAGGGGCAGGGGGCAAGAGCCAAGGCAGGGGGCTGGGGCAGGGGCAGGAGCTGGGGCAGGGGCAGGAGCTGGGGCAGGGGCAGGGGCAGGGGACAGGGGCAGGGGCAGGGGCAGGGGCAGGGCCAGGGCCAGGCAGCTGCAGATGGGACTTGGCAAGCTCCCATTTTTCCTCATCTCTCTATTTGACTCTGTCCCTGTCTCTTTTCTGTGCCTGACCCTCTCTGGGTTATTCCTCATGTGTCTCTGGCATCTCTCTCTCTCTCTTTCTCCTCTTTCTTCTTCTACCCCTACCCCTGCCACTCCCCCTTATTCTCCTGTCTAAATCCCTGGTTTCCTTCTTTTATCCCTTCTGTCTCTAATCTTTCTTTTTTGTCTCTTTCTCTCCCTCTGTGTATCTCTCATCTGTCTGTCTTTCTATCTGTGCATCTCGTGTCTGTCATTTTTGGACTCCGCCTTGCCCTCTGCCCTGGGCTGTTTCTCTCCCCCTGTGTCTGTCTGGGGCCTGTTTGTGAGCATCGCCCCCACCCCACCCCACGCCCCTTGTGGACCCTCCTCTGCCCAGGGCCCTGCACACGCTCCGAGCCCATCCAGGCCCAAGCTTCCATCTCAGCATGAGGACTCCTCCCACCGGCTTAGCTCTGGGCGTGCTCAGTGTATGCTGAATAATTAAGGCTGTAATTAAAGTGTAAGTGCAAGTATAATTAAAATTCACTTTAGTGGATCCTGAAATTATGAAGCAATTAGATATTGGATGTGGCCCGGCAGGAGCAGCTGGAAGAGAGCTGCTCCCATCCTCCCTGGCCCGGCCCTGCCCCCCGCGCTGACCCAGAGCAGCGCCCCACTTGCCTGGGGCTGGAGGAGCTGCTGGGCAGAGGGCTGGTGGCAGTGGAAAGCACTCATGAAGGGCAGGGGACTCAGCCAGCTGCTGCTCCGCCCTTCCTAGCTACGGGCCCCACAGAAGCCCTGGAGAACCCCGGGAAGCGGGGAAGTGTTAGGCCGTATTGCAGGCCTAACAAAACGGGGTCTGAGGATGTTGGAGCAGCAAGGCGATCAGAAGCATGTCTCTTCCGGTCCCCCCCTCAGCACGCTTTGAATGTGTGAGCCAGCGTGGTGTCTGGTCCATCGGCAGG
This sequence comes from Myotis lucifugus, assembly GCF_000147115.1. Classification (NCBI taxonomy): domain Eukaryota; kingdom Metazoa; phylum Chordata; class Mammalia; order Chiroptera; family Vespertilionidae; genus Myotis; species Myotis lucifugus. The sequence goes on from NW_005871103.1 coordinate 41,809, forward strand.
TCCCTCCTGGGTAGCAGGTGCCCCGGACATCCTGGGGCGTGTGTCTAGCCCAGTGGTCAGCAAACTGCAGCTCGAGAGCCACATGCGGCTCTTTGGCCCCTTGAGTGTGGCTCTTCCTAAGCCTTAGGAGTACCCTAATTAAGTTAATAACAATGTACCTACCTATATAGTTTAAGTTTAAAAAATTTGGCTCTCAAAAGAAATTTCAATCGTTGTACTGTTGATATTTGGCTCTGTTGACTAATGAGTTTGCCGATGACTGGGCTAGCCAGTCGCCAGCCCGTGAAGCTCGTGTTCAGTGGGGACGAGATGTCAGGAAGTGGACCCAGGGTGCTGGGATCTGACTCACAGGCACCTGGGAGCTCGTTTTATAATCCTTTGCTCTGGCTGGCAGTCGGGAGATGGTGAAAAGAAGGCATCCCAAAGAAATGCCATTTAAAGGGAGATCTCATGACCAGATGGGCATCGGCCGGGCAGAGAGAGAAGCAGAGCTCGGGTGGGAGGCCAAGGCCCGGACTGTCTGCCAGGTCCCGGGTCCCAGGCCACGCATTTCCCCTTGGAAACGCCTGGTGTTCGTCGGGTGCTGAAGAGGATATTAGTTAGGCTAGTTGGTTGCGAGGAAGAGCAGCCCATTTGTCTCGGGGAGGGGGTGTCAAGAGTTCATTTCACCCCTACACGTACAAGGGAGCCCCGGTGACGCTGATGAACAGTGCTCATGGGCGGGAGCCACAGGGAAGCTGGCCCCAAGCAAGAGAAGGGCCGGGCTCGGGCGCCCTGGTCTGGGACTCACAGCTCTGCAGCCGGCTCCGCGTGCTCCTGCCTGCTCACCTGTGACAGAGGCCTGTCCCTGCCACCACGTCTGTCACGCATGCTGCCCGTTCCCCTTCTCAGGAGAGTGAATCTGTGCACAGCGAACAGCCACCGTCAATATTCGGACTGTCCTTGATCAGGTGCAATCAGCGTCCTGGGAACAATTGATTCTGCCCAGAAAACACCGGGTCCTCCCCCAGCGGGCGGGGTGGAGTGGTTCAGCCAGATGGGAGGCTGGAAAGAGCAGCATCCTAATGGTGCCTGGTCTTTGCCCCTGAGTGACGTGTAGCGTCATTGAGATTCAAGTGGTCTCACACACGGAATCGTGCTGCACAGTTAAACCCCACGCCAGAGGCCCAGGAGTGAACATGGAGAGGGAGGAGCGAAGGGCTGAGACTGAGCCCTGCAGCCAGGAAGCCGGAGTCCCGGCCGAAAGGACTGACTTATGAGCACCTGCCTCACGGTCATCGCAGAGAGCACATACAGGCAGGTGAAGGACTTCGTACACCACAGAAACGTAGATATCTTACTATTGCCAACATTCTTAGGACATGTTTGCAAAGTCATAGGAGTTATTCAGGATGCAGAACAGACATTTCAAGCATTAGCTCCAGAAATCCTGTAAAGCAGTGAAAGGGAGCCGAATGCTTGTCCCAGGGCCTCCTGGCTGCACCAGCCATGCCCACTGGGCAGGAGCCGGGAACCTGCTCTCGCCTCAGTCCTCTCATCTGTAAGGGAGGAGAGTAACAGCCACCTCGGGGCGCCACTGAGGAGCAAGTGAGCGGATATGCTTAGAGCCCTGGGCCATCGCTGCTTTGACTGGTTACCACCACCACTGGCCGCTGCCCTGTATCGGGGCAGGTCCACACAGCGTGACTGGCCCCGGGTGGCAGGCCTGGTAAGGCTGTGGGCGCAGGGGCGCACCGGGTGCGCCCCACAAGAGGCAGGCAGGACCCCGCCCTGGGGAGGCAGAGGAGCCTGCCTCCTGGGGGGCTCCTGGGGGTCACATGTTGAGATTGGAGGGTATTCTGAAGAAAAGAAGAGGGAGAAGAGCCTTTTGTACCTGAACTTAGATTTCTCCCCTGGCAGATTGGAGGACAGTCGGGGGAGGAATTCTAGTCCGTGTCTGTGTTGAAGGAGATAAAAACGTACACAGTTACTTGGTCCAGAGACTGATTGGCCCCGTGCCAGCCGGGCTCTTCCTGCCCCCTGAGCACTGCCCGAGAGGCCCCGCCGAGCAGTGCGGGAATACCCGCCCGGTCCACCACCAGTCCGAGCCTCTGCCCTCCCCGCCAGCCTCCAGGATGCTGGTCAAACTCCACCAAGTGGACCAGATGCGCACGAGGCTGTGCTAATGAGCTGAGATCTTTCAGGCGCTTCACTTAAGTCACAACTTGCCCCGACATTTAGCAACTTCGCACGCGGAACATGGATGAGCTCTGTTTCTGCGGGGGGGAATCGGGTGGGCTCGGCCGGGTCCTGAGGTCAGGGTCTCTCACCGCTGAGGTCTAGTCCAGGCTTGACTGGGCAGGGCCACTCCCAAGTCACTCACATGTTGCGGGGGGGACGGAGGCCACAGGTCTTCCCTGGCTGCTGGCGGAGTTGCCCTCGGTTCCTCGCCTCCCAGAGGCCCCTGGCAGCTTCCCTCCTCGGGGAACAATCCAGGAGCCGAGGGAGCAGACAGACTCGTGGGCTTTGTCACGGAGTCTCCGAGGCATGCCATCGCCTGCTGCGCCTTATTGAGCACCAGCAGGTGGGTCCAGCCCAGCGTCACAGGGCATGAGCACCCAGAGCCATTGGTCCCCTTGGCACTGCCACCCATTTACAAAATAACCTCTATAAAGTGATGCAGCTTCTGCAGCAGAGACGCTGACATGTCCGACTCACACGGCTCTTCCTCATCCACTCGAGGCCTCAGGGTGGGAGGGTGCCCTGCTCTGACCCAGTGGCCCGCTGCGGCCTTGCTGCCACCTTGCAGGATGGCCTGGCCAAAGGGTGCAGGGCCACATGCAGGTGTTATGGGTGTGTGTTTTGTATCCTTTGCCCTCCAGTGGCCAGAACTCAGTCACATGACTCAGGCCAGGGGCCTGGCACCGCTCCCTGGTGGGCAGCCACCCCCCAGCCTCTGCTCCTACTGGATGGGGAGCAGGAGCCACTGGGCACTGGCCTGGCCACCGACACTGCCCTTTGCAAAGCGCTGTCACAGGTGTGAGCTCGGCCTGTCCTCGGCCTGTGCTCCCAGCAGTCTCACCTCATACAGGAGATAGCATCGCTCTGGAACAGTTATGACAGTGTGCTGAGAGAGAACAGGCTCCGCCCATCACTGCCGCCACCCCTGTGTGACCACAAATGCTCTCCCTCCTCTCTGTGCCTCAGTTTCCTCATCTTGTAACAGGGGCAGTAGCAACTGTTCACGGTCGTTGGAAAGAACGCATCTAGGTCACAGTAAACCTGGCTTATGTACATGCTTAATGCCTATTCGCTGTAAGGAAGATGATCATAATGTTATGTCTGGAGATAAAGAAGTTGCCGCTCAAAACAGTTAAATGATTTACCCAGAACTGTACAACTCACGCACCACAGGGGCAGGTTTCAGCTAATGGTTTCCTACCTTTGGGGTTGTTGCTTCACAGAGAGCACATTCATCCAATTCCCGTGTCAAGCAGCAGCCAGTGAGCATTTAGCCAAAGACCCAGTGCCCTTCCTCTGGGCTTCCATGGGCCCAGAGCCCCAAGAATCCACATGACATCACCTTTCACTCCTGCCGCTCTCTAACTTGCCTTTGCCTCCGCATGGAACGCTGCCCCGGCTCCTTTCTACGTGCTCCTGGGCCGTCCCAGGCCTGGGCTCCAAGGTCTTTATTTATAAACTAGAGGCCCTTTGCAGGAGGATTCCTGCAAGAATAGGGCTTGGCTCCCGTCTCTGCGGCTCCTACCCCGCCCTTCTCTGTGGCTCCTACCCCGCCTATCTCTGCCACTTCTCTCCCAACCGTCTCCGCTACCTCGGCTCCATTGCTTGGCTTCCTTCTACGGGGTGTCTTCAGTCTTCGCTCCCAGCCAGTATATGCAAATTAGCCGCCATCTTTGTTGGCAGTTAATTTGCATATCACTCTGATTAGCAAATGGGAGGCATAGCGAAGGTATGGTCAATTACCATGTTTGTCTGTTATTAGATAGGATAGGCTGTCTGGCCAACGAGGTAAAAGCACAGGAAGTGATGTCAGATGAGATATTTCATTAGACTTGCATTTTATCACATTTCTCCCAGGGGCTGCTCACCCTGAAAGGACAGAAAAGCATTTCGCATGTTAAGTAGTCAGTCCCAGCAAACCTTCGGGGGTGGGGGGCCGGCAAGTGCTCAGACCCACCAGGACGGCCTGGCATGCTCCTTGCTGGGCCTCCCTCTGTTACATAGAATGAGGGGAAGAAGAATTGAGCCCCTATTACATAGAATGAGGGGAAGAAGAATCAAGCGTGTTGAACACTGTCATTGTCCCACAGCAGTGGTTCGTGGCCACAGGTGGGCTTAGACCTTCCTTTCATTAGGACCCTACTTCAGTGCATCTACCTGGCTGGTTACCAGTGATTGCAGCTTTCATCAGTGAAAAGTGTCTTTCTCAGAAGTCCTCTGTTTCGCCTTCTTTTCCAGCTGGACCACTCTGATACAGATCTCCTCCGTGGCCTCTCCTTCCGGGACACAGATTAGACCTGTGTCACCACCTCCTGGCGCACGGGGTTCAGGTCAATAGTCATGTACCCTCCGTGTGGCTGCCGGTGTCCCTGCCACCCGCACCCTGGGCTTCTTTCTCTTGCTCATTTTTTACACAAAGCTTTTTCTTTAGATCCCATGTTCAGACTGTTCAGTCAAGGGATAAATCCATTTCAGATTTTCCTTTTTCAAACTCATTGAACAAGAGGTTGTTAATCTTTCTTTTTTCACAATCTTCTAAGAACCTCGTTATTTTCATTTTCTAAATGCCAGAGAAAATATAGGCAGTATCCTTTAATGCCAGACAGTTAGATGGAAAGCAGGGAAAATAAATTTGTCATTTGGATTTATTTAAGTAGCCAGATCTGCATCGTAAAAAGCTGAAAGGGACTCATATTGGGTTGCGTTGGTGAGACGGGGCGTCGGGTCATGTTAGGTTTGACTCTGGGGAACCCCCAGTGCCATGGCAGTGACTGTTGCCCCTGCCCCCTCCCAGGAACCAACGTCCACGAGGCCCAGCGCATCCTCGGCAGCAGCGGGCTCCCCATCACTTCGGCCGTCGACCTGGAGGACGCAGCCAAGAAGGCCGTGGCCAGCGTGGCTAAGAAGTGAGCCTTTGCCCTGACCCCCAGAGGAAGAAGTCCATTCTGCCATAGAAAGGGATGGTTCTTTCCTCACTGAAGGAAATGGTTATCTCTTTGGGGGAAACACGGGAAGGGGAGAAGCAAGACCATTTGTGAAAAACCTTAATTCTGTATCTTCTTGAACCAGATATCTAGACAGACTAATCTGCTTTCACTTATGTCTTTATTAAATTAACGCCCTGTGTTCTTACACTTTTCTGTCACCGTGAGCCTGCTCAGTAGACCTTGTGTGGCTGACACTGGGGAGCACCTGACGGCAATTTGGGTGACATTTAATCCTGAACAATAAAAAATCACAGGCTGTGCAAACTCAGGCAAGACTACCTTAACAGATTAACTCTCTAACAGGTGCAGCAAAGACAGTCAACCAAATAGCTGTTATACTGTCACAGCTTTTCCACGTTCCTAATTCCAGCACATGCTGGGAAAACCCATGAATATTCCAAAATATATTTTACAATGGAAGGTCCACACTTCACATGATATTCCAGATATTCTTACCTTTGCCTTAATACTGAGTATACTCCTTACCTCACTCGAAATAAAGCCAGAAGCCTTACTTGTGATTTTTTAGATTTTATTTAATGTGAAAACTAAAGAGAGCTGATTCTTATGGAAATCTCTGTAATTCAGACATTCCAAGATGAGACATCATTGTAATGTTATTGTGAGTGTCAATATCTTACCCCCCTGCCCTTTTTGGCCCCCCAAATCTACCAACTGGGGGCACATAATTAAGAGAATGTGGCTTCTCCTATAGTGCCCATTGGGAGGGGAGAGCGAATTAGGTTTACGATGATATTTTGCTGAATCTTTATTTGTACACAAATTTAAATAAAATCCTGTTTTGTAAACTCTAAGATCTGTGTATTTCTCATTTTTGTCAATATTATTCCTTAAACACTTTTCTCCAAAAATTAGGAAATTTGGGTTATATATTATATGGTCCCAGGATTAGTCCAGTTTCACTCAACTTCAGCAGCAACCATTTCTGTTAGGAGATTATTCAATGAAGGAATAAAAGTTATATACAAACCAGAAGTGTCACAGATGTTTAACAGGTTAAAATGTGACCTCAGTCTGCAAAATGCTACAGGAAATCAACGACATAAACTCTAGTCTAATGAGGTTCAGTTGCCAGTGGTAACAGTTTTTCCATCAACATATAAACGTGTAGCAGACCAGACTTTTTTGTTTGTTTCTTCCCAGTTCTCATTTGTTCCGCATGGCCACAAGTTGACAAGTCATGTTATAGATCAGGGGTGGGCAAACTTTTTGACTCGAGGGCCACAGTGGGTTCTTAAACTGGACCGGAGGGCCGGAACAAAAGCATGGATGGAGTGTTTGTGTGAACTAATATAAATTCAAAGTAAACATCATTACATCAAAGGGTACGGTCTTTTTTTTTTTTTCGTTTTATTCATTTGAAATGGCCGGATCTGGCCCGCGGGCCGTAGTTTGCCCACGGCTGTTATAGATCCATGTTTGCCATTTTTTTTTATTATTATTATTTTGTAATAAGTGAAAAATACCAATTATGCCTTTTTTGGTGTGTTTTGAGTTTTGATAGTTTAAATAACTAGTTAGCATGGTAAAAGAAATAATATATATTTTTCCAATTAGGCAAAAATCATCATATTCGAGTGTTTTGCTCTTTGTAAAGACTTGTGTTCACAACACATGTGTCTCGATGTTTCTAATCCAGTTTCGAGGGGGTGGTCAGGGAATTAACTTATGTGATCATTTTGTAAGAGGGTTAATAATGAGCAAATAGCCAGCCCCTTTTATTTTACCACAGAGGTGTGATCAGGATTAAGTGTTGTTTATTTTTTCTTGAAAGCTCCAAGTGTCTGAGTTTGTGTTGCTCAAATCTGTCCCTGGTGCTGACCACAAGTGTGGATTCTGTAACTGTTTATAGGATGAATGCTGGGTGTGTGGGCCCAGCTCTCCTGGCTGGGATCGGAGTGGAGCCAGGGGCAGTGTGTTGGTGGCAGACCCGAAGGCCTCTGCATTACCCACTCCAGTGCCCTGTGCTGCTGACCTCGCATCCCCTCCAAGTCTCCCTCTCACCTGTACTACATACAAATATGCAAAGTATTTCCTTTCAATCTGATCAATATTTTCTTAAAGTTGGTTATGTCCTCGGCAGGAATACCCATGAAACAGGGTGACGATCTAAGCTTACTTGCAGCCCAGGAAACTTACAGGGCAGCGCACACATTTTACCTGAACTGCTCTGCATGTAGGATTGGACCAGACTTGCTAGTCTCCCATGCTAGTCTCCCATGCCAGTCTCCTAGAACAAGTACCACATTTAGGGGATGTGAAAGGTTCACTTATTTCAGACGCTTTTTGTAAGGACAAAAACCCACATCAAGCTTAAGAAGAAGAGGAGGACCTGTTTTGCTCCTGTGAGTACAGAGACAGGTTTCTGGTTGTAGTTAAGGCTGCATCCAGAGGCTCACGCCCTCAGAACTTGGATCCTGCGTCTCAGGCCAGCTTTTCTCTGTGGCTTCATTCTCAGGCAGGTCATTTCTCGAGGTGGCAGAATGGCTGCCATCCCACATACATTTTGTCAAGCTCAGCATCCCTAAAAGAGGACAGGGGGTGCCGGGAGAGAACGAAAAAAGAAAGAGAATTAAAGAAACAGCGAGAGTGGGAGGAAGAACGAGAGAGGAAGCTTCTCTCCTGGTGACTCTAAGAAACCCCAGAATGGAGATGCTGATGTGGGTCAGGACCCTGTCTCTCAGCCAGTCCTGGTGAGTTACAGGCTCTGGTGAGTCCGTCTGGTTCAATGTTGACCCGAGGACACAGCCAGCCTCATCTAGCTCTCAGCGCTGAGCACAGGGCCGAGGGGGTCCGCCAGGAGAGCTGGAGAGCTAATAGGAGAAGCAGTGTATTCTGGGAAAGAAAAATCAGAGGACGGCCACACTCATCAACCATAACGCAGTGAGGGTGAACAGATGACTCCATAGGACACGTCCAGTTCTGAAATGTCATGATTCTGCCCTATCTCCTCGCCAGTTCTCTGGAGCCCACTTTGGCCTGTGCGTGCCCGGCCCAGGTGTGTTGTGCACATATTTGTCTTGAACAGGAATGTTCACTTATTTGTCTTGAACAGGAATGTCTACGTAAGAAGTAATGGCATTGAAGCACATAGCTCAATTTTGGTTTTCTATTTAAGTTGTAACTCAATTCATGAATTAGTAAAGTAGTCAAGACATTTTAAATAGCTTGACTAGACCCACGGATCGTTTTTAATTAGTTCTTTTACAATTTGTATGCTATGTGCATTCCTCTCAATTTGCTGTCTGAGGGGGAAAAAAGTTATCCTGAAGAAAAATAGTGTTTATTAAGACCTTAATAAAAACTAGAAGAAAATTATGTTTTGACATATATAAATCAAACATTTAAAAGTCAGTGGTCATTTGCAGGGTGTGATATATGTTCAAAAATTAAATGAAAGAAACATGTAATCGTGGTGAGAAACTGGCAAGATGGGGGAAGGAGCCCTGGTCGGTGTTGCTCGGTGGTTAGAGCATCGGCCCGCACACCAAAGGGTCAAAGGTTCGATTCCCAGTCAAGGGTATGTACCTAGGTTGCAGGTTTGTTCCCTGGCCTGGTTGGGGAAGGTGCAGAAGACAATCAGTGTGTCTCATCTCTCTTCTCTCTTCTCTCTCTCTCTCTCTCTCTCTCTCTCTCTCTCTCTCTCTCTCTCCCTCCTCCCCCCCTTTCTCTCTCTCCCCCCTTCCACTCTATCTAAAATCAATGAAAAAATAGCTTCAGGTGAGGATAAAAAATAAATAAATTTTAAAAAAGAGTGAGGAATAGACCTGGAGTTGGCACAGGAAGGCCAAGGGGCTATTTTAGAAACTGTTTTATTGGCACCAGCCACACCCACTTAGGTGCCTGTTGTCCGTGGCTGCTCCCACCTTCCTCAGCACAGATGTAGCTGTGATAGAGACCTATGGCCCCAAAATACTTAATATTTGGTTCTTTACAAAAAAGCTTTGCTAAACCCTCCCAAAGACAAATTTTAAAAATACAATATTCCTTCTCAAATGACAGCAACAAATTACTGTTTCCAAACCTGCAAAAAAGCAGATTGAAGCATGAAAGTGAAAGAAATGAATGAGTAGGAAGCATGATCTTTGATCTTTTTATTTTAAACCCTGTAGGAACGTACTCGTCTACAAAAGGCCGCTTGCCAGTGAGAACCCATTCCGTTATGTTGGTGTGTCTTTCCACCGCCACAGGACCTGCCTGCAGAGAGCTGGTGTGCTTTCGAAGCCATGCTTGTCTTACTACGTGCGTGTGTGTGGGAATAACACCAGGTCATGGCTGTGAATACCGAGCTCCCAAGGCCCTGGGCCGGCCTCGCCAGTCGTCCTCACAGTGGTCTTTGCTAGAGCCTGCGTTGTGCGCAGTTTCATCTGGGGCCTAGGAAGGTGATAAGAAAGCAAAGAAAAGGTGATGTCAGTGTACCTGTCTGACCCACATTGCGGCCCAGGCACCCTTCCATTGCCGCTGAGGCCGCAGCAGCGCAGGGGATGCCAGTGCTCTGCTGAAGGCACCATTGTGGGTGGAGGCGAGGCTCTGGACGCGGGCGGCGTGATGCCTCCACTCCGGCACTTTCTGTGCTGATGCCAATGGTATGTCCGCTACCTGCCCGCTGGCCACGGTGACTGTTGAGCGCTGAGGACAGATTTTTGGTCTGTTGCATTTCAGTGAGCTGATGGCCGCATGCCGCCAGGGGCTGCTGTGGGGCAGCGCAGCTCTGGTCCAGGCTGAGGGGCCTGGCCGCATCCTTCCCTGCGCAGGAGCGCAGAGTCCGCGCCGCCTGCCCCAGAGCATCGCCACTAACCGCTTAGCGACTCTGCATGTCACTCCTGTGACAGAGGAGCACGCTGTCTGTCAGGGCAGGTCAGACACGGCCAGGGGCACACACGTGGCTGGCTGCTCAGCTCTGAAACTGGCCTCCCGAGGCCAACGCGCTGCTCTTTGTCTTCCACTTGCAAGGACCTGAATCCAAGAGGGTTGTGGGTCATCTGACAGAAGGCGGGGCAGAGGCGGTTAGCAAGCTGGGTCCTGACTGTATCGCCTTCTCGGTGGGCCCCAGACCTCGGGAAGCACCGCTTTAAGGCTGAAAGCTCGCCCTCCGCATTGGACAACCTGTCCGCCCACAGTGGGCGTGTGCCTCCTGGCGGCGCAGCGCCCGAGGCTGGGCCTCTCCCAGGGACCCAGTCCCAGGGCCTCCCGTGATCACTGCTTCCCCAACACCCCCAACCACCCCAGGCAGGACGGGCAGGAGAGGCGAAGGCTGGGGACGATGTTACAGCAGGAGAAGGAAATCTAGTAACATCAGTGAAATAAGAGGGTTCTTAGTAGATGAGTGTATTCAACTAAGAAAGATATAAATTCATTGAGATATGAATGGATATGTGCTCTAACCATTGAGCCACTGGCCAGGGCTCCTTCCTCCTTAGGGCTCTTGAATTAATTTGTAGTGCAAATCACCTATAAGACTGAAAACACATATACGTTCTTACAAATAATATTCTATTTTGGGAGAACATTAAACTGTGAAAAGAAAAGAAAATATGGTCAATACAGACCCAAGTAAAAGTCTGATTTTAAAGCGATCTATTTAAACATTTAAAAATCTCCTAATTTAGCTTACATTGTAGTGCTGCAGAGTAAATGCTAATTTTAGTCTTAGGTCTGGGATTAAAGCAATTAGTGATCCTCAGCTAGAATTTATTCTATATGCCCCCACCCGGCTTTATTCAATACATAGAAATAATTTTTCCTACAACATGAGTTGTGTTTCATGTTATTTGGACTCCCTTAAACCACTGAAGTGTGATGTCTAAAATTCCAATATTTGAAATTACACCACACTGTGTTCTAGGGACGAATGTGCAACATTCTGTAGCTCACTGTTGAGGTGTGGTTTTTTTTGGGGGGGGGGCGTTGGGGGTGTCGAACTTGCTGTTTAGGAAGAAGTACGGGTGAGGACAGCCGCACCGTTGACACCCAGCAGAACTGCAAATGCTCCGGGCAGGACAGCCCTCCCCAAACCACGGCTGCTGGACGGGCCCTGCTGCTCAGCCGTCACCGCTCAGCTTGCAAACACGGACAATGAGCTCCAGGTCCTTCTGAGTCTTCGTGCTTTGCAAGATGCTAAGACTCTAGTATTTGACAGTGTGCCACCCACACAAAACCTCTTCAGGGCCACTGTCCCAGCATACAGCATGTTAAAATCAAGCTTGAAAAATGTAGCTAATTCAGTTTCATTCAAACGCATGTCTCTCTGACATCTGCTCTTCCCAGCAACGTGGCAGCTGCTGGGAGAAAACATGTGGCTGCTCAGGTGGGCGTGGCGCTGGCCGGGGCCTGGGCAGGACAGGAACAGGCGGGAATGAAGCACTAGAAAAGCCTGGCAAGGAATTCCGAGACGATCATCATGCCACCCGGAAAGATTTCTCAGAGATTTAAGTTGGTTTACTAGTTAATAATTATTAAGTTACAGATTTTGAAGCCTACTTTTTAAACTGATAGACTTATTCTATTTACAAATCCAACCAATTTAACAAATCACTTTTAAGTGGCTTTTGATCATGTTTCCATCATTTTTAAACATTCCAACTGCACAAATTTAATAGGTTCCATTTTGTTTTTTATGGCAAGCCGTCCCAAGCGCTTCTGTAATTTTAATTATGTAAATCTAATAAATTAAATGAAAGTTTAAGATAGTTAACCTTGAGATCTTTCATTCAACTACCTGTGTGAGCTCCTAGGTAAGCTGTGACCAAGTGTTGAGACTTTGTTGCATGGATGTGCCGGGTCCCAGAAATCCTCCGAGAGGGTCAGAAGCTAGATGTGAAGGAGTCATGGAATCCAGAAACTAAAATCACCACAGAAATGGCAAAACCCCTTGAGAAACCATGGGAAGAGGAGGCTTTCTTGAATTGGCTATGATTCTTCCAAGAAGAATGTCAACTTTGCCTCCTCATAGCTTAATGAGTAGGGAGAAAAAAATCCAAAATTCTGTAAGCCATGGATGATATAAGCACCTTTGACCAACACCTAATAAAGATGAAAATGACTTTGAATAAAAATAAAATAAATAAAATAGTTACCCTTAGTTATCTAAAATGTGCTGATTGCTTGTAAATTTAGTAGGATTTCAATTAAAACTCCCAAGACCTTATCAAGGGCTCAGCTTCACATGTTAGATTGGAAACATGGTGCTGACCTGTGGATGTAAACATTTCTTACACACGGCAAGTGCACAAAATGCCATATTTTGCATGCTGAACATTTGAGCATCTTAAACATTTCTCTGTTCAACTCAGCCTCTTCTGGGTGAGCTGCAGTTATCATAGCTGCCACTTCGGCCGGACAGGAGGGCTGGCTGGAGAGGGGGGACGGGGGAGGGATGGGCACAGGTTACTCCTGGGCCGTTTGCTGCAGTGGAGGAGTGATGGCTGAGTGTGTTCTGTCCTGCGAGGCTGCCCCTTTTCTCGGCCTTTGGCTAGAGGGAGCAGGCTTTGGTTGCAGTGTTTCTTGTCTGTGCCACTGGCATCGCCAGGTGGCCAGCCTCCGCAGCTCCAAGTCTGGAGCAGGGGACAGAGAAAACCCAGGGCACTCGACCCCTTGATGTTTCTTATTTCCTGGGGGCCCTAGGAGGTCGGCTGTGTTTACCTTTCAGAGTTAGAGTGCTGTCATGTGCAGGAGCTTCAGCTCTGGTTGTTGGGAAGAAAAGAGGAACCCTCATCTACTCTATCTTTCCAGGAGTGGGAGACCCCCTTTTTAAAATTTTGAACTGAATTTATTTAAATGACGAAGAAAAATGCCATTGTTCCCTATGATCTTTTTGTTAAGTTACTCATTTTTTAAATTAAAAAAATATAGTTATGCTTTTAGTTATGCATTGAAATTTAAAAATGTTTTAAAACGGAAATTAAAATCTCAAATAATTTCACTGCTACTGTTCATGCCTTGGTATGCTTCCTCTCATTCATTTTTCAATGCCTAGATGGAGAGATAGATGGAGAGATTTGTTTTACTATTTAGGATTGAACTATGTGTAACTGTGTATCATTTTTCTCTTAACATGATAGTATGGGCATTTTACTAGTAGCAGCTCCATCACCACTTCTTTGATTATCTTCTGAAAGCAGCAACCCACTTATAGAGATGAGATGAAAATCCCGGCAGTCGGATATCAAGCATGCTCTCTACCTGGACAGCCTGTTGAGAAGTGTATCACTGTATGTATTATTGTTGCAGTTATGGGCACACACATGTCCAGGAACCAATAAAACTTGGCTCTCTGCTCCTACATTTCAGTCACTCACTAAAAAATCCTACATTTGAAGGAGTTAGTGTTAATGACCATGGGCGCTCTAACCAACCCTGGAATTATTAGACATCTGTGAATTTCTGGATCCTTTGAGAAAAGTGAGCTCTTATTTTCCTCTGTGGAAAGATTTGGCCCAGTGGTCGGCAAACTCATTAGTCAACAGAGCCAAATATCAACAGTACAACGATTGAAATTTCTTTTGAGAGCCAAATTTTTTAAACTTAAACTATATAGGTAGGGACATTGTTATTAACTTAGTTAGGGTACTCCTAAGGCTTAGGAAGAGCCACACTCAAGGAGCCAAAGAGCCGCATGTGGCTCTCAAGCCGCAGTTTACTGACCATGGATTTAGCCAAATGGATAGCATTTCCGGTTCTACCCTGGACTTACTTCTTGAGTGAGGAGGATATGCTCCAGCTGAACTCCTGTCTTTGTGGGGTTTGGTTGGACGCAGAGCCTGACACCACGGTTCTTATTCCTGTGATTTATTGAGGTCACATTCTCAGGCAAAGCATAAGGGGACTGAGGGGAATGACAGTGCCAGGGGAGGACGAGACAGAGATGTGCTTTCAGGAGCAGTCTGCCCTACGCTGACCCCCGGAAGCCCTGGAACATACACTGCACCACGGAGTTTGGCCCACCCAGGGGGCAGGAGGGCTCTTCAGTGCCTGCGTCCATCAGGTTCCAGGCTCCGCTGGGAGAGAGGGCGGTGTGGTAACTCTCAAGGGCATTTCTCTGGAGAAGGACAGATATGAGTTGTTAACTGTCATCACCCACAGAAAGTGGAGGATAGATGCATCTGCTACAGCTTCTTTATCCCACAAACCGTGGGCCGGTCACTGAATTAGGCATTGGCCACTGCATTAGGGCACAGTGAAGGCCTGGAGAACAGTTGTGTCTGATAACTCTTGAACTTTGCAATCTAGTGTAGGAGACAGACTTAAAACCAATATCACAGAAATCAGAGTATAATTATTAGCAGAGATGTCATTAAAAAGGCAAATGGACCCCAGCCAGAGTGGCTCAGTGGTTGAGCATTGACCTATGAACCAGGAGATCATAAATCTATTCCCAGTCAGGGCACATGCCCAGGTTGTGGGCTCGATCCCCAGTAGGGGGCATGCAGGAGGCAGCCAATCAATGATTCTCTCTCATCATTAATGTTTCTCTCTCTCTTTCTCTCCCTCTCTCTCTCTCTCTCTCTCTCTCTCTTTCTTCCTCTCTGAAATCAATAAAAATATATATATATTTTTTTAGAAAAAGGTAAATGTATTTAGAAATACATATTAGTAGTTAGAGTATAGTCAGGGGGTCTAAGGACATCATAGGGACTATAGTCAATAATATTGTAATAACTATGTATGGTGTCAGATGGCTATGAGATTGATCAGGATGATCACTTAGTAAGTTATGTAACATCTAATCACTAGAGTATACACCTGAAACTCAGTATCTCAAAATAGAATATTGTATGTCAACTGTAATTGAAAAAATAAAAAAAAATGATTTTTAAAAAGTGCTCTGAGATCAAATCATGTGACTGTGTAAAGAAACTTGATTTGCCAGGGATGATAGTAAAGACTTGCCTCAGGGAGATGCATTTGGGCTGAGAACTGCTGAATAAATGGACTCAAGAAGGAGCTGACTAAGGTAAGGGACGAGGGAAACGGCATATGTGAGGGTCCTGTGTGCTGGGTACGTGGCCCATTCTCTTAAAGAGACATGTCTGATGTCTGGAGCTGAGAGAGCAAAGGAAACTGCTAGAGGGTGTGTGCACTCGATAGCCACAGAATGCTGTACGTGCAGCAAATCATCTGGAAGCTCAGTGGTGTAAAACAAAAGCACTTACTTTGCCCCTGAGTCTGAGGCAGTGATGCAGGCTGGGCTCTCAGTGATTTGGCTCATTCACATGTCTGCAGACCAGCTGGCTGACGGCTGATCTGGGCTGACTTTGGCTGGGACACCTGGGCCACTTGGCTCTGTTCCACGTGTCTCATCCTTCAGCATCCTGGCGTGTTCTCCTCACGATCACAGAGAGCAGGAGCAAAACCAAAAACATGCCAGCACGTTTAGCCATCTGTTTGCATCACAACTGCTAGCATCCCATTGGCCAAAGCAAGTCACATGACCAAATCCAGACTCACAATATCATAAGTATACTTGATGGGGATTGTTTAAAATTCCATGGCAAAAGGCTTGGGGACAGGACAGGATGAAGACATGGGCCGCTAATGTAATCTATCCAGTGACAGCAGTGGGCGTGGCAGGCCATCTAGGACCTGATGGGCTGTGTAGAGCTGCCGTGGCCACACAGTGGCCCACTTGTGGGCCTGGCAGAAGCCTGGCTCATCTCTCCTTAGCCCTGGAGGGAAGTAACCCACCCCGTCAGGTGCAGCATTTCCCTTTTCAACTACAGGTTGCACTTCTACTTCCTGTGAGATGGTTGTGGTGATGTGTTCATGACACACGGCTTCTATTTCCCTTTTGTTCACTGCACTTTGTATGTAATGTAACTTTTGCTTTCCTGTGAGAAGCTTACCATGATTTATACTCAATGCATTAACTAAGCTGCCAACTACTCCTTTGAAATAATTAGTATCACAATAGATGCTAGAGAGCTCTCTATATAAAATACATTTCTTCGAGAGAGAATTTTGCCAACAAAGAGCCCCTAGTATTTTAATTTTTGTGTTTGTTTTCTTGCTTCTTCCTCTCTGCCTCCGCCTCCCCGCCCTGTCCCTTTCAGTTGCTGACATTAGGTAGCTGGACCTGGAGTCTTTGAAATGTCGCTTGGAGGCTCCCGTGTTACGGGATGCCAGGGTGTTGGCTCCATTTTATCCACGCAGCTCTGTCCTCTTGTCTCCTGAGGCTGAGATGCTGAGAGCCTTCATCCCACGTGGTGGTGGCAGCCCGGCTCCTGCCCTCGCTCTAGCAGTGAGCCCGGCTCCTGCCGCCTCGCGGTTGGACGGCTCTGTTGGCCGCTGGTAACACAGGACCTTGCTCTTGGCAGCCGCTGCCCACTTTCAGAAACTGTTCAACAGGCCTGCAGTCTGAGCTCCAGTTATTATTTCTGCCTATTTTGGGTTCAAGATGTGCTTCTCTTGCTTTTGAGCCACAACATATCTTACCGCGTTTCTCTTCTCACATTCCGCCCGCCGTTGTTATTTGTTTAGAGCAGCGGAGTGCCCGGGGCTCACATCGGAGGGGCATCCGACCAGAGGCCCTTCCCCTTTCCTGTGCACTATCTCATTTAACCCTACACCGGAAGTAGGTATCACTGACACCATTTACCTATGAAAGGACAGGCTCAAGGATGTTAAGCAGTTTTCTCATGATCACACAAGAAATACATCAAAAAGACGAAATGCAAACCTACAATTTGATTCTGGAGCATAAGATCTGCACTTGTGGATCTTGACAAGGTAGACCTATTGAAGATGCAAGCAAGATGGAAGTGAACAATGATGGGGGAACCCCGGGGGGCTGTGAGGAAACAGCCCGTGGAGCGGGGAGGCATGATAACACGGAGAGATCCCAGAGAGGACGAGATGCTAGCTGAGAAGCCACGGTGGATACACAAGTTGTTACTAATTAGAAAGTGAGTTTTCTATTTGGAGAAGGCAGGGCCAGGAATCTGTCCATGAAGGATGAAGGTCTAAAACAGGGGTCCTCAAACTACAGCCTGCGGGCCACATGCAAATACAAATATTGTATTTGTTCCCGTTTTGTGTTTTTTACTTCAAAATAAGATATGTGCAGTGTGCATAGGAATTTGTTCATAGTTTTTTTTAAACTATAGTCCGGCCCTCCAACAGTCTGAGGGACAGTGAACTGGCCCCCTGTTTAAAAAGTTTGAGGACCCCTGGTCTAAAACAATCATGCTGAGAGATTGCATGAAGAATCTGGAAAGAGATGTCTAATCTAATTAGCTTTGGTCAATTAAAGACAATTAAAACAGCCCTGGTCAGGTGGCTCAGTCGATTGGAGCATCACCCTGTGCACTAAAAGGTTGCAGGTTCCATCCCCAGTCTTGGCAAGTACAGGAGGCAACCAATCAATGTTTCTCACATCGATGTCTCCCTCTCCCTTCCTCTCATTCTAAAAATAATTAAAAGCATATTATTAGTATTTTAAAAAAGAGAAGAAACCTAAAACAAATGTGAAAATTTGAATCCCGGAAAAGTTATATTTCAACTGTTCCTTCTCTCTAATGCCCCAAGTAAGTAGACGGAAATTTTTAGATTTGACACAGTTGTGTGGCTCTATTTTCATCCACTACAAGTGTTTTCAAAGAAGACCTATAATTATGGATTTTCCTCTAGTCTTGGTTTTCTATAAGGCATGATAGTAGCAGCAAGAGCTGGGTGATTTTATACCTCAGTTGGACTGGTCCTGGTTTCCCCTTTGTCCCTATGTAGGTAATAGCACCCCTAGCACTCTCAAAGCATCCAGACCTGTGTGATGAATGATATGGTCACCCTCATATTAACTAATTAGTAATGTTTATTTTCCAGATCAGTGCTTAACATTTACATGCTTAATCTATTTTCATTCTCACATCTATTCCATGAGCTGAAGTAGTTGACTATCTTCATTACTACATTTACCATTTCAGTCAATGAATATTTATTAGGTGCCTCCCATGTTCCAGGCAATATATTAAAGGTTGGAGATAACATTATGAGCTTAGTGGTTATTGCTCTTACCCTTATGCAGCTGGAATGGGTTACTGGATCAAGATCATACCATTTGTGAAAACCCAGGATTTTAACCTACTTAAATCTGCCATCAAAACTTACATCTTAACCACTACCTATTATACTTTTGTAATGATAAACATTTTAAATTACACATTAGTGACTGAGCTAGGTAGCTATATAAATACCAAAAATGTAACCATGTCAAATTTTACTGGCAGATTAAAATAACGCATTTGACAGTATTTCATGATGGGATATTTGATGGCAAATTTTAAATTTCCGTATACATTGCCATTTGGTCTAGTCATCATTCTATTTAACATCGAGAAAGATGAAAGCGATCGGTCCACGTTAGAAAGACTGCAGCTGGGACAGTGATAACTTGCCACAGGCCTTGCATCTTTGTATGAGATATTTGTCAGCATTGCCTGCTTCTTTTTTTCTTCTCTCTAAAAACAAAGACATCTGGATTTTATAGCATGGAACATGCAAAGATAGACACTTAAGGTTCTATCGCTTTACAAAATTACCTCTTAAAGATAAGCACTAGAGTATTCAGAATAGCCATCAATAACTTTAAAATATTGATTATAGAACATACAAATGATTAAAAAGCACATCAAAATCTGGCCCTTTTGATAGGGGGTACTTTATCTAGTAATATTTATCAATTTTTCAAATGGGCAGACGATAACTTGGAGGTGATATTAGTACTGGGTGTAGGTGCCCGGGGCGACTTTCTAAAGGGCATGGGAAAAGGTGAGGTAGATGAGAGTCCTCGTCAACAACCCCAATGCTCAACCTGGGGTTAAGGTCCAGTTAATAGCATTCTCATGCTTTTCCGAGTAAACGCGTTTTGTTTCATCCTAGCTAAATAAAGTATGACATGGGTGCTATTGTTTATATTTATTAAGTGTACACTTTTACTAATATTTGGTTGCACTATTCCATCAGCTCACTAACATAAAGAAATGCCTAAAAATAGTTCTAGATTAAAAGCAGTGATAGAAAAAGTAAAAATATTTACTTTTTCTTATTTACTGCAGCTTAAGATGAAGTTCTCAGCCTAAGGACTGAGTACGGGGTCTGTGTTTGCTGGGACAAGCCCACTGGTAGGCGGAGGAGATTACTGAGGCAGCCGAAGCAGCAGGCGTGGCTAAGAAGTACCATGATGGACATCTGAAAGTTGGATTTTATTGGGTCAATAGATGGCCGAATGCCCACGGTATTATAAATTTTTTGACAATGATGCCATACTGTATTTTGTGCTTTTTATTGCTTTCAAGTAGTATGCTGGTACACCAATTGTGTTTTCTCAGAAAAAGAAACACAATGGCATTCCAGTACAGAATGTGATGCATTGTGTTGACAGGACAGAGAAGGGAGGGGCAGGACACAGACACCACACAGAGTCGCACCTCATGGTAGAGAGCAGCAGCATTGGTGGCTTAGACTTGGAGAGAGAATTGGGTGAACTTCGGCACAATTCCTTTGCCAAGGGACACTGAGGACATTACCTACCACCAGTGGGATGCGCTGGGGGACGCAAAGGGCTACTCGGTAAGCTGGCGGGTGCTTTGCATCACGATTGGAGAGCACGCTAAGGTCTCTCAGTGTGTGCATAGTGCACAGAGAGAGAAGTGCTCAGGGATCTTCCGTTCTGCTCACCAATGAGCATTCATTCCACAGAAGAGAGACTTTATTTGGTTGATGGACATTGTAAGCTGGGAGGTGGGATGGAAAACGTATGTTGTAATCAGCACAGAGCAAACACCCACTGCACACGAAGCAGGGAAGGACTGGGTTCCGGGCTTGTGCCTGACCACCCATCCAACGCCGCCCCCCTGTCTCCAGGTCTTGATTTAATATTGAGAAAAAGTTAAATATATATTTAAAGTTATATATATATATATATATATATATATACATACATATATATGTACTATTAATCAAGATATTTGATTTTAACTCTATAGAACACTGTGCAATTTTAAAATGACTTTTCCACACTGCTGTTGAGGAAAAAGTTCTTAGATGAACTTTAAAATGAGAAATGAGAGTAAACACGTGTTCATTACACTGACGATGCCTGTGACGACTATTTCTATGATTTCAGACAGTTTGCCTCGGTTGCAGACTTCAGGGACTTACTCAGAATCTTGAATGAATACACCCATCACCTCAAGGATAAATTGTTATTTTTAATTCTTGAAGATAAGACAAGAGGCTTTCTTAAGAACAGCAAATAGTGGTACCAACACCTCAGTCTTTGCACGTTTAATTCTTTTCAAATGCGTGGTGTGTTTCTCCCCCTCGCCCCAACTTGTCTGTGAAAGAAATCACTGACATGGTCATGCTTAGCAATCCATCCAAGAGCTGCGACCGTGAATGCAAACTGCTTGCTAGACTAAGGACAACCAGAGTGGGTTAGGGTTGTATTTGCTGTGACCCTTCAGTGACATATTCAGTCTTCCCGCATTAGAGTGTGACAGGTGACATGGTTGTTATCTTCAGTGTCAGATGTGCACTGACCTGTCTTCAACCAGAAGTTTCCCCGTAATCTGGGTCTGTATTTGGCCCAGATATTGTCCTATAGAAATAAAAGATATAAAAATAAGCTGAGTGGGTGAGGCGCCTGTGCTACACAGCTCAATTTATTTTTATGCACGTGGCTATGCATGCTTTACTTAGCCTATGATATTAGTGTGTATTATGATCTATTATCTTTAAATAGTAAATGCTGTTGCATTGCTTACATGTTTAATTTACTAATGTGTGCTGTGCATGCCTGGAAATCCATGCATTGTTCTACAAATGCAATAATTTGAGAAACACTGGTTTAAGTCTTAAGAGATAAAATGAGTCTGTTTTTTTTTTTAAAAAAAAAGACAAAACCTGGCCAATGTTGCCCAGTGGTTGAGCCTTGAGCCATGAGCCATGGGGTCACTTTTGATTCTGGTCAGGGCACATGCCCAGGTTGCAGGCTCGATCCTCAGTAGGGGGCGTGCAGGAGGCAGCCAATCAATGATTCTCTCTCATCATTGATATCTCTTTCTCTCTCTCCCTCTCCCTTCCTCTCTCTGAAATCAATAAAAACATATTTTTTTAAAAAGACAAAAATAAAAGTGAAGCGTAAATCAACGGGAAATCCAAGGAAACACCTAATGTGTCAAGTGAGTTAAACTAATATGTTAAAGAATCAAGTTCCCAAATGGTCATTCCATGAAGTGATTTTTTTTTTTTAAGTTTTGACCACCATCCCCAGTAAGAAATGCATTTTGTCTCATCAACCCTCACACATGTACATCTTTGTTAGTCATCCTTGGCCAGGGTGCGCCATGGTAACAAACAACTCAAATCTCTGTGGCTTCAAAACAAAAGTTTCTTCTTTGTGGGACTTGTAGGCTGGGTCCGTCCGAAGGGGCCCTCTCCATGCTGCTCTCCCCTCCCGGCTGGAGGGGCTGCCACCCGGCTCCAAGGAGCTTGCCGTCCAGGACGAAAGGAGCAGCCGGCTGAAATGTGCTCGTGGCAGAGGGAAGGAGCCAAACAGTAACTGCTCTGAGAGCTGCCGCTCAGGCTCAGCTTGCCGTTGACGGGCAACCACAGCCCCTGCAACATGGACCAATCCTCCCTCCCCGCCTGCAGCTCAGCGGGTAATGGGGAAGGAGGCATAATCCTTCATTAAAGAAATGTGCGGGGAATGGGAGGTAGGGGAAGTTGGGGAAAATTGTAGCTCACCACACATGTATATGGGTATATATACATGTGTAATAGGTATATAGGAACCCTAACTTCACAAAATAAAAATTAACCTTACTATGTTTGATACATTTTGCTATTTCCTATTCTATTGCTTGACCTTTTGAAATGCTGGCTGCAACCCACTAAATTGGTTATTTGGCTCACTTCGGTTACCACTGGCATTCTGTACAGATTGTTCTAGATGCCTAGGCAATGTCTTACAGTCAGAAAGTGAATGGGTCCTTGGTTATAGCTTTTCTGACTGTGAATGAGACAAGCTCACTTTTCCTTATGCTGAAAGTAAGGACATATGATAGAGAGGATAGAACACTAGAGTAAGAAGTTGGAGAATTTAGGGTACGGTCTTTTTTTTTTTTGACTGTGTGACTCATTCACTCTTTCTAGGCCTCAGTTTCCCCCTCTGTAGTTTGCCCACGGCTGGTCTAGAATGTACAGTCAGAAAGTGAATGGGTCCTTGGTTATAGCTTTTCTGACTGTGAATGAGACAAGCCCACTTTTCCTTATGCTGAAAGTAAGGACATGATAGAGAGGACAGAACACTAGAGTAAGAAGTTGGAGAATTTAGTCCTGGCTCAGCCCCTGACTGACTGTGTGACTCATTCACTCTTTCTAGGCCTCAGTTTCCCCCTCTGTAAATGGGGGGGACACCTGCCTGTGTACACATGGACCCAGGGAAAAGCCCTGAGACTAAAAATCTGCTTCTTTAAGGGGAGGGCAGGAAAAGACCAAAGACAGAGGCGGCCATGCCAGTCTGGGAAACTTACAAACCAGGTGTGTGGGGGAGGGGGTGGAGGGGGGCTGCAAGCCGAAATGCATTCCCATGCCACTTGGCAGGCACCAAAGAATCATATAGGGTAAGGGGGTCGGGGGGGAGGGGGTAGTGCCTGATTGCTACCAGGTGCAAGAAAGTACCATCCATGCATGGCCAGGTCAGGACAAAGCCTGTTCCCGGAGCCAGTACGCAGCAGGGGCAGGGAGGGGTGCTGAGCCATGTCAGCATGAACATCAGTTAGTCGGACAGTCTGGGGTGGGGTGCAGAAAGCTGCCTCCATTCCGGCCCGGGTCCAGCTTGTGGACAGACAGTGGCCACGTCATGGAACAGTACCCCACGCTGCCTCACGTATGCCAGGGGATAATGACACCTCTACCCTCCGCCGCTGTTGTAAGGACTACATTTACTATCTCACTCAACCCTCACAACAGCCAGCCAGGTAGGTGCTGGGAATATCCTCATTCTATGGAGGAAGAAACTGAGGCACAGACACGGGCATGATTTTAACTGGATCCAAGAGGGGGGCCACGCCGTCTGGCCTCCAGCATGGAGAGTCACCTTTTCAGTGTGCGAAATGACCATCTGTGAAGTGGGGCTGTATCCTCTTGTTGTTCATTCTCTGGGAAACGGTCTGTTTCTGACTTTTCAGGGTGTCCCTGGTGAAACGCAGACCCGCTCACAGTGAACTGGCAATGATTCCAGGGAGCACGCCTTGGTCCCGGTCGGAGGCGCGGAGCCAGGAGCAGCCTCCTGAGCAGGCCGCATGCCCGTTGGCCGCGGTCTCTCCCGAGGCAGAGCGAGGACCAGTGGTCAGACTCGGGGAGGCCATACGCACTTGCTTGATGACAGTAACAAGCCCAGCACTGCACGTGGACCCTGACGTCAGACCGTGGAACCCCGAGCCCGTCCTGCTCTCTATATAACTCTTGCTGGAGCATAGTAGCGAGTGAGGGTCGGTGAGTCCTGGAGGTGATGCCCCGATCTCCACGTTGTAATCACTGCCTGGATTGCTTTTTAAGAGGCTTGTTTACGGTGGTAGCCAGTCTTGCTGCGATGAGATTATTCCTCCAGGAAAAACTTACACTAAATCTGTGTTAAATTTCCTTCTCTCCCGTTTTGTTAAAGAACCAATTTTGTCAGGTTGGAAACAAGGCCTTTGAGAAAGCAGGCTGTAATGAGAGAACATAGCAAGACAAATGCAGAGAGTTTCTGCTCCCGCAGAACTAACTTGCGGGAGAAACTCCGTGCACACACATGTAATTTACACTCAAGAGATTGCATATATAACTAGGAGTCTTGATCCAAAAGTAGATTTGTATTTTGGGGCCCATTTCTGACCAAATGTGTCAATGTCAAATCTCCCACCTGATGGCGGAAGACTTTGCAATGATATATAACATCTACTTTTAAAGAAAAGGATAAAGCATTTAGTGTTCGCCAAGGCTACTAAAATGTCTGTGCCATCACTTGGCATTGATATTCTATCTAGAAGAATTATGTCCTAGCAAAATGTTACATCACTTGATAATTTTTTAACATTTCCTTTTAAAAGTCAGTATTGTAATTCACATACATTAAAAAATCTTCCATTTGAAATGACAAATACTGTTTTAATAAATATACACAGTAGTGTAACCACCACAATCATGATGTAGAATAATTTTTATCTAGGATATAAAAACCCCCTTATAATCCTGTATAATAAAAGCCCAATATGCTAAGTGTCCAGTCGTCTGTTTAACCAATCAAAGTGTAATATGCTAATGATATGCTAAGGCCGTTCAACTGCTCAATATGATGTGCAGTGACCACCAGGGGGCAGGCACTCAATGCAGGAGCTGCCTACAGGTGGTCAGTGCGCTCCCACAGGGGGAGCATCACTCAGCCAGAAGCCGAGCTCACAGCTGGCAAGCGCAGCAGCAGTGGTGGGAGCCTCTCCCACTTCTGTGGGAGCACTAAGGATATCCGACTGACGGCTTAGGCCCACTCCCCATGGAGAGCGAGCCTAAGCCATCAGTCGAACATCCCCCGAGGGCTCCCGGACTGCCAGAGGGTGCAGGCCAGGCTGAGGGACCCCCCCCCCCCGTGCACAAATTTCGTGCACCGGGCCTCTAGTTCATTAATAAGAATATGAAAAATAGTGCTGGCGAGGATGTGGAGAAAAGGGAACCCTCATGTACTGCTGGTGGTTATGCAGACTGGTGCAGCCACTATGGAAAACAGCGTGGAGTTTCCTCAAAAAAATTAAAAATGAAACTACCATTTAACCCAGTGATTCCACTTTTAGAAATATATCCTTAGAAACCCAAAACACCAACCAGAAAGAACATATGCACCTCTATGTTCATAGCAGGGTAATTTATAATATCTAGGATCTGGAATCAGCCCAAGTGCCCACCAGCAGATAAGCGGATAAGGAAGCTGTGGGACATTTACACTTCTCCATTGTAAAATGAAGGATTTCTTACCCTTTGTGACAGCATGGATGGGCCTGGATAATCTTATGCTGAGTGAAATAAGCCAGTCATAGAAAGTCAAATACCATATGATCTCACTTATAAGTGGAATCTAATGAACAAAATAACCTGACAAATAGGTCCAGAGGCATGGGACTTATATACATATATGAATAACCACTGGACATAGACAATAGTGTGGTGAAGGCCCGGGGTGGGGCACAGGCTGGAGGGAGGGGAGTAAAGGGAGGAAATATAGGGGAAACCTGTAAACTGTCAACAATGAAAAGAGAATATGAAAAATAGAATTAAAAAAATTAAGTGTTAAAAATTTTTAACAGTTAACCAACGAAGATATACTAAAACAAATAATACATGAACAGTAATCAACATCACTGTTCATTTGGGAAGTGCAAGTTCAAATCACCTTTGGATACTATGACATCCACTGGACGGTTATATTAAAGTGACCCACAAGATGAAGTATAGGCGAGAATATTGAGCAACTGGGATCTCCTATAGTCACTAGTGGGAATGCACAGGATACAGGCACCTTGAACGAGAGGTTGGAAGTATCTCATAAAGTTAAATATCCACTTATCCTCTGACCCAGGAATCCCTCTTTGGGCATTTCCCCAAGAGAAATAAAAAAGTATTTTACACGCAAAATCTTGTATGTAGATGCCTAGATCAGATTTATTTATAATATTCAGTATTAGATACAAATCAACTATCCATCAACTAGATAATGGATAAACAAACTGTGGCTATAGAATGGAAATTATTCAGCATAAAACACGGAACTAGGAATGAATGCAACAGTGTGGATGAATCCCAACCAAAACATGTGCCGAATGAAAGAAGCCAGAAGCAAAAGAGGACTTATTCCTGGCATAGACCATATGTTAGGCCACATAACAAACCTCAATGCATTTAAAAGGATAGAAACAATATACAGTGTGTTCTACAAGTAGAAAGACCTACTTTTTCTTCCGGGAATGCTGTTTTATATCACTCTTCATCTGTGAGTGATTATTCCTACAACTGTGGGTTCCTACAATCTATTACTGAAATGTGTGTTCTAGTGTCTGGATATTTGTAATGTAGTTTAATTTTCTATTCAGTTAATTTAGGGAATGTGCTCTGTTTAATTGGAACAGAGTATGGCTATATGGCTGAAGGCTTCTTTTAATTTATATGTTTAGTCCTGCTAAATACTTCTGTTTGTTTTCTTGAGGATTGTTCTATCAATCACATTCATTCTGTTCTCTCTAGAATATGATCTTGACTTTTATGCTCCATAAATAGAGGGTTTTAGTACTGCTAGTACTGATGACAGAAGGGTGTTGTCAGTATACACAAAGACACATTTATATTTATATTTACATTATCTATCTTTCTCAACTTGAGGTCTTCATATAATTTATCCACATATTCACTTCTTTTCTTCTTTCTATTCAATGAGAGTGATATTTATTGGTCTCCACTAGATATGTTTTTGGCTGTGATTAACACTGAACTCTATATTAATAATTCTAGCAGAAATAAAACTTCTATATTACATTTTTCTAAAAAGAATTAACTATATCTTTAGATAAAAATAGATGAAACTCTCAGCAATGTTTTTGATGGTTGCTACCTACTTTTTAATTTAAATTTGGTTTATTGAAGTATATTTTACATAGAGTAAAATTGAATCATTTTTATTGTAAATTTCAGTAGGTTTTAAGCCAATATAGTGCTGTAGCCACCACTATAATCAAAATATAGAACAGTTAAAGCATCCATAAGTGCCACCATTCTCCTTTGCCATCAATCCTTCCCCCCAGCTTCAACCACAGAAAATAACTAATCTGTTTTGTTTCTATTGTTTGCTTTTGTAATAATCCTATCTAATAATAGACAAACATGGTAATTGACCATACCTTTGCTACGCCTCCCATTGGCTAATCAGCATGATATGCAAATTAACTGCCAACAAAGATGGCAGCTAATTTTCATACTGCAGGCAGGGCAGGCCAGCGAGAGCTGCCATCCGGACCCCGTGTGCCGCCTAAGCCCCGCCCCCAGCCGGGACCCCCGTTTGTGGCCCTGGGCGGCGGGGATTGGCAGCACAAAGGCGCCGCCTAAGCCCCGCCAGCCGCAATCATGATCGTGATTGGAAACCGGGCCGCAGGCAAGGCGGCACCCCAGGACCCAGGATAAGCCCCTCCAGCCGCAATCGTGATCTTGATCGGAAACTGGGCCGCAGGCAAGGCGACACCCCGGGACCCAGGAGCTCATTGGCAAGGTCTGCAGGTGAAGCAGAGATCAAGCTATGAGGGAGAGGGTGGGGGGCGGAAGGAGCTACAGGAGCAGCTCTGGCCAGAGACTGAAGACTCCCGCCAGAGTGAGGAGCAAAGACTGAAGGCTCCAGCCGCAGTGAATACTGTGTCCAAAACAAAGATGGAAGGCGGTGGCCAGAGTGAAGGTCTGGGTCCCGGGTGCCAGAGGAAAACTGGTGCTGGCAGCCAGGGGAAAGAAGGCCTATTGCACGAATCTCTTCGTGCAATGGGCCTCTAGTATCATATAAATGGAACCATCTGGTATGTAGCCTTTTGAGTCTGGCTTATTTCACTTAGTGCAATTCACTCCATAGTCATCTATGTTGTTTAGAGTATCATTTCATTCTTTTTTTTTATTGCTGAGTGGTATTTTATATATTGGATGTGCCACAATTTTTTTTTATCCATTTATCATCAACGGAAGGGTATGTGGGTTGAGTGAACTGTTGGGTTATATGGTAAATATACGTTTAACTTTATAAGAAGCTCTGGCTTCTTTTGACAGCATTTTTTATTCCCATTAGCAGCATCTAGGAATTGCAATGGCTCTGCATCCTTACAAACACTTGGTATTGTCAGAATGTTTTTCAGTTTTGGTCATTCTAACTGATGAATAGTGGCACCTAATTGGAGTTTTAATTTGCGTTTCCCTAATGATGTATGGTGTTGAACATTTGTTTTATCTGCTTATTTGCCAGCTCAGAACTTGGCCCACTGCCCTGTGCTAAATAATGAAATGAAACAAAATTATAACTTCCTTCAGAGGAGGTTGGACTTGGCCTTATGTGTACAGCTACTTGGGATCATATCCATGTGTTAGAATCAGCCAGGGTTCAGTGAATGGGAGCACAGACTCAGCCAAACTTGTCTGAACTGTACTTGTCTTAAGCTAGATTCTCCCAAAATACAATGTTTGAGAAAGGCTTGCACATAGTCATTAATTTTTGGAAATTATCCCAACGAAGAGGATTAAAAGTAGGGAAGGCAAAACCAAGAGCCAAGAGGGTCATGGAGCTGATCACTTCTGAGCTCAATTCTGGATCAAGATCCGGCTTCACTGAAGCAGCCGTGATAACATGGCCTCTGATGTTCTTTTTGTTTTATTTTTCTCTTCTCTCTTTTCTTTCCCTTCTCTCTCCATCTTTCCTAAATTCCTTTCCATTCTCCACTGCAATTGCCATGAGAAATGAATAATCAAGAGTGAAGAAATATCTATTGTCCAGAAAAGGCAAAGAGAACCCACTTTATTTAACTACATGATTCACAAGTATGTGAGCATTTTAGGACAAATAATTATGCCTTCTTTTTTATTTTATAGTCAGCTTATGCACAGAACCTAGAACACAGGAAGGGAGAGAGATAGAGAGTTAGAAATATCGATGAGAGAGAAACATCGATCAGCTGCCTCCTGCACATCTCACGCTAGAAGGTTCTTCCCGTGTGTGTGTGTGTGTGTGTGTGTGTGTGTGTGTGTGTGTTGGGTACAGACAAAACTGTGCAGCTAACTATGCTAATTTTAAACGCACATGGAGGTTCCTGGAAAATCATTCTTTCTCACTTGTGAAGGGCAGACTTCACAACCAGGCCACCCCGTCATGCAGCGCCCACTCTGAGGCTGTCAGAACCATCTTCTCATGTCAGAACCGAATCTGCGGGAATTCTGTGTTGCATTCCCATTTGAAGTCTGTCTTACAAACCAACGCTCCT
This sequence comes from Myotis lucifugus, assembly GCF_000147115.1. NCBI lineage: Eukaryota > Metazoa > Chordata > Mammalia > Chiroptera > Vespertilionidae > Myotis > Myotis lucifugus. Next base: position 71,060 of record NW_005871103.1, read on the forward strand.
CTCCCGATAATTCAGGCGCAGAGACACTGCTCTTTCTCACGCAGGCTGTGAGCAGTGATCCATCCACCCCAGCTAGTAATATTACGTTAAATTTATGGGGGCAGGTTCTCAGCATATTTCCCATTTGGAGTTGCATTCTTCTTCCCCAGCCTGCTTAGGAACAACAGCTTTGTTATAAATGTTCCCAGTGAACCCACACTCCCGACGATAGAAATGAAACACTGTGTTTTTTACAGAACTCTGACATGAACCCCACCAATCACCGTGACACGCAGCTGAGAAAGTGCTCGTGGCTCTGCGGTGTTTCATCACTCAGGAGAGCGGGCAAGACCTCCACCCTTGGACCAGGAACCTCTCCGGGGGCGGCCGAGCATGGTCCAGTGAACACATGCTCCAGGGGCAGGGAGCAGAGGCCTGGTGGCTCCGTAGGATGTGGGAATGACCGCCTTCTACCTCTCGCGGTAACAGCAATAATCATCGACACAGTCTTTAGAAAGGAAAAGGCGGCAGCCGACAGCCTGCCCTCGACTTGAAAATGTCTTTCAACTCTGTCTTCTTTCTGATATCATACCCCCTTTTTTCTTCCTACTGGCATATGATCATCTTGTTTCTGTCAAATGATTAATTTGACATAGAAAATTTAATTTGTCTATCACTGTTGCTCATGGATAAAATGAAGGTGCTAATTTGCTGGTCTGTTGAGTGCCAATTCTCTCTCACACGCACTCACTCACATAATCTTTGCAGAACAGCGTACACTGGACCATGTTCCCACAAGCCTGTTGAGTCCCCTTCAGGCCCCACCAGGTACCTGTTGGCAGTATCACACCCACTTCAGGAGCCCGGGAAGCCCAGTGGCTGGAGCCCACCTTGTCCTATGTTTGGCCGGGGCTCTTCTACTGCCCTCGTGGGGACAATGGATAATCTAGCTCACATGTTATTTGGAGGATTACACAGACGAAGCACATGGAGCACTTAGCACAGGGCCTGGTACGCAGTAAGAGCTGACTGAGCAAACAGAGGCTAACCTTGCAAATGGCCTCAGGGAATACACATCTCACCAGGTAGCTCTGTCTGCCCCTTTAGGGAGATGTGTCTCCACAGGCATATTTCTCAGAAGGTCATTCAGCTTAATCAGCCTTAAAATAATACCTTCTAAACCCACATGCATGTTGTACTTTTAACACAGGAGTTGTGTGGCAATAACTTCCATAAAAAGGCAGGTTGGCTCTCTAGTTCCTAGCATAGAAATTTATATTAAAAGTTCAACTATGGGCCCGGCCAGTGTTGCTCAGTGGTTGAGTGTTGACCTATGAACTAGGATGTCATGGTTCGATTCCAGTCAGAGCACATGCCCGGGTTGCAGGCTCGATCCCCAGTGTGGGGTGTGCAGCAGCCAGCCGATCAATGATTCTCTCTCATCATTGATGTTTCTATCTCCCTCTCCCACTCCCTCTCCCTCTCCCTCTCTCTCTCCCTTCCTCTCTAAAATCAATTATATATATATAATCAATTATATATAATATATATGTATTTTTAAAAATTCAACTCTGCATGAACTTTTATAAAACACTGTATTTTTTATTATTATACCTCAGCTTGAAATTCTGACAAATTGAGGTTTTTACACTTGTATAAGAAAATGCTTCATAAACCTGTCTTAGGTCGGCCTGCTCTAGAAGCAGACTCCTAAATGGAGGTTGGGTGTAGGAAGCTTACTGGGGAGTACCCTGGGTCAACATCTGTGGGGCCAAGGCAGGACTGGGCAGAGAGAGGGTGTCGCAGTGGCCACAGAACCCTGGCCTGCAGCTGGGGTGCCCACCTGGAGTTGACTTACATGGGCCTTTCTGCCCCCATCAGCAGGTCACTGTTTGTAGGATCTTTTTGACTAAAGGACTGTCCCTGAGTCCAACTCAGCTGAGACCCATGAGCCACCAACACTCCCAGCACCTGAGGAATGAGGAGCGAGGCCCAGGCCTGGAGCGACACCACAGCACCCAGGACAAAGCGGCATCTGCCACAGGTCTCTGCCTGCGCCTCCCCCTCCCCCTCCCCCGTGTGTGTGTCTATTCTTCATGCTTCCTGACCTCAGGATGGAAGAGCCGCTGGCCGAATGGTGCCTCCTGAATGCTGTTCTTTTTGATTTGTCATTGTGATTTTATTATTTCTTTTGTCTCTACTCTTAAAATACCAGGATCAGGAGCTATGTGACGCACCCGCTGGACTTGTTTCCAACCAATGATCGTATTTTGGATTAAGGCCAACGATCTGGCCAGGAAACAATGGCACATTCAAATGGGGTAACCAAGGAGAATTTAATGAGGACTCTAGATGTGCATAGGCAAAGGCAGGGAAACCAACAGTGAGTGGTGAAGCCCTTGTTTGGGCAACAGTGGAAAGCCATCCTGCCGCTAACCTGGAAAGGCAAAGGGCAGAGGAGGGCTAGCACCTTGGAGAGCGCACAGCGGGCCCAGGCCCTTCAGAAGGGAATGCAACCGCCAACACCCAGCAGGGAGGAACTGGTACATAGTAAAAGCCCTGACCGCACTCTTCTGCTACCTTCCCATCTCCTGCTGGTGCCTCCCATCGGTTGGGCACAACCAGAATGTGGCGGCGGGTGAGGGAGCCTGTGGAGGAAGTCCATGTGGTCAGTCAGCCTCCTGGGTGTGCTGCAGGTAGAGTAGATCTGGGCAGTGGGTCAAAGGCCTCCCTTCAGGGCTTTGTGCATTTTCAGTGTCATTAAAGTTTTTAACATCCATTTTTGAAGTCTTTTTTTGTAGAGTCAACTCTAGTACATATTGCTCCCCTACAGACCTTTTCTACCCAGTAATCAGCATGTTATTTTTTTAAAAACACAATTCTTCTCCTGCTACCTACTTGCTGGAAAAGTCCTCAATGGCTACCCACTGCTCTTAAACACAAGGGCCAATGGTTTGAACTTGACTCACAAGACTCCTGGTCTGGTCTCCTGTACAGCTGCCTCAGCCCCGTTTTGTGCCAGGCACACCCTGTGTATTTCCTTCAGGTCCTGGGAAAATTCCCCCCACTCCCATCCCCCGTCACCATCTGCCCTACTGTTCTAGAACACCCTGGGCCCAGGTAACCTCTCCTGGCCCTTCACATTTTAGCTTGAGATATACTTCTTCCATGAAGCCTTATCTGACCCTCCTTCTCTACCCCCAGGACCCTTGAAAAATGCTCTCATAGCACCCTCTATCGACATGTTTTATCATAGCATGCTTCTAAATTTGCAAATTTATAGAACTGTTTCCTGTCTGTTTCCCCTTAGACTATACATTCTACAAGGGTAGAATCTAGCACAATGCCTCCTGGCACAAGGTAGGTGCTCAGGAAATAGATGTGGAATGAGCGTATGAATGGGTATCTCTGAATGAATGAGTAAATAGAGCATGTGGGAAACTTCACACAGTAGACAGCCAACACCTGCTTAAAGGAGTAGCTGTAAAGAGTCTCGGTGGGTCACAGGCTCAGTGTTGCCAAGAACTTCCATGAGACCACTGTTGCCAGAATTTTCCATGTTTTAGTTGAAATCAAGAACAACCTTGACATAATATTAAGTCTTGTGATTGTCAAATGTTGGTGACTAATTCCAGTTTGTTTTAAAATATGATGCAGTCCAAAACAAAACAAAGCAAAAACAAAACAAAAAACCCACTATGTGGGCTGAATTCAAGCCAGGGTTGCCTGTTTTAGTTCTTGGTATGATCAGCGTCAAAGAAGGTAAAATTTCATATCAGAGGCTCTCGATTTAGTATGTCAACCCAAGACTTTTTTTTGCTCATATTTTTTGCTGGTGTCTGGGTTTAATGCAAATTTATTTGTAATCAATTAATGGCCCAATCTAGCTTTTACTTAATCATAATACATCAAGATATTTTAAAGGAAAAATTAGGCAGAGGACAAGATCTATGGAGTAGTCAAACACCCCTACTAAAAATATGCATTGGAGAACACTGGCTCATCTGGTCCTTTAATAATTACCTACAGAAAATGCATTAATTAAAATGAGTAGTGCTATTTTCATAATGGCAAATTGTGTTTTCATGGACATAAAACTTTGCTCGAAGACAAATCACACCAGGAGAAAATATTTCTGCTTCTGCGGCCTCATGAGTTATTTTGGCCCCTTTCCCTATCCTGACTCCTTAGTCCCAGTTACTAAAAATACATGTGGAAAAGTGCTGAGGATAATAAATGAGAGGGAAATCGAGGGACAATGGGAAAATAGGGCTACGCTGAAACTCTGCATCCTTTCAGAAACATTGCATAGAACTTTGAAGACCCTCATGGAAAGGCATTTGAGTTCTTTGCCCAGTCCCGTGAGAGTTCTGTTGGGAAGGGGAATATCTTCACCACTCCAATTCAGTTTTCTGAAGAGAGGTGTTGAATCTCATGCCTTTTTTGGCATTATACTTTCAAAAGTTGGGTATCATTTTTCCCTATTCTGCCAGTGCTTAGACTGAAAAAACATATCTAAACAGATGGCAAATGCTATCGATATCAAATGTCTTTCAAGCTCCTCCCTTTGGAAAGCCTGTGTGGCTTTTCAAGGTGATGTCACAAGGAAAAAGAGTGGTCTGGATATCGATCCCTCCCCCCCCCACGAGGTTGTCCTGGCCTACATTTTCTCTAAGTGGGCTTCATCTACTGTAGGTTGCAGTAACTGCTTTCTCCATCCATGTAGGCCTCTTAACACTTCATTCTTGCAATATCATTTTTGTAAATAGTTTTCTATAGTTTTTATTTGTAAATAGTTTCTGTAAAATAACCCTCCTCTAATTATATTTTTAAAAAATTTTTATTGAAAGTATTATATATGTCCTCTTCCCCCCCCCCATTGACCTCTTCTAATCCACCTCCAACCCCCACCCCAAGCCTCCACCACCTTATAATCTATGCCCATGAGTTATGCATAGGAATATAGGGAAAGGAAAGCAGAGAAATAAAAAAGAGAGAAAAAGCTAAAAATACAAAACATGAAATAGCAGGCTTAAACATAATATTTCAATAATTACATTCAATACAAATGGCCTAAGTACAATAATTAAAGGACAGAGACTGGCTGAGTTGAATCTAAAGCATGACCCAACTATATTCTGTCTATAAGAAACTCATTTCAATATTATGATATAGGTAGCTTCAAAGTAGAAGGATAAATAGAGATTTATCATGTAAACATTAATCATACCAATTACCTCAAAGTGGATCTTAGATCTTAAGTGAAAGAGATAAAACTATAAAATTCTTAGAAGACAATATAAGAGTAAATTTTTGTGGCCTAGGCAATGGTTTTTTAAGTATGACACCAATAAAAAAACAACAAAAGAAAAATTAGATACATTGGATTTCATAAAAAATAAAAACTTTTTTGCTTCAGAAAACACCATTAGGAAAATGAAAAGACAATGAACAGTATGGGAGAAATATTTGAAAATTATCTATGTGATAAGGTACTTTTTTTCAGAACACATAAAGGACTTTTACAACTCAACAAATAACCCAATTTAAAAAATGGGTGAAGGATGTGAATAAACATTTCTCTAAACAAGATATGCCATTGGCCAATAAACATACATAGAGATATTGAACATGATCAGTTATCAGAAAAATGCAAGTTAAATCCACAGTGAGCTACCATTTCACATTCAGTAGGGCAGCTAAGTAAAAAAGACAGACAATAACAAATGTAAGTGAGGATGCAGAGAATGGGAATTCTCATACATAACTGGTGAGATTGTAAAATGGAAAACCTACTTTGGATACAATTTGGCAGTTTTTGGTTATTCAAAATGTTAAAGATACAGTTCCAAATCTACATATATACTCAAGAGAAATGAAGACAGATGTCTACACAAAAACATGTACATTAATGTTCATAGTGGTATTATTCATAAAACCAAAAATGGGGCAAACAACCCAACAACTGATGGGTAGATAAGTAAAATGTGGTGTCTGTCTCCATATAATGGAATATTATTCCGCCATAAAAAGGAATGAGATACTGGTGCATGCTACAATTTTAAAAAACATTGCGCAGATTCAGTAACAAAAAGACATGTCTGATTTCATTTATGTGAAATGTCTAGAATAGACACATAGAGACAGAGAGTAGGTTCATGTTGCCAGGGTTTGGATGCAGGAAGAGATGGATATGAAGCTTCTTTTTGGTGACAAAAATTTATTGCAATTAGTAGTGGTGATGGTTGTACCACTCTGTGATTATACTAAAACCACTAAATTATACAACATAAAAGTTAATTTTATGGTATCTGAATTATATACTAATAAAGCTATTATTTAAAAAGCATAAAGAAGAAAAAACAAATCAAGAGCGATTATATTAATATCAGACAGAGAAGAACAACGTGTGTGATAAAAGTTTGAATCCACCAAGAATACATAGTTATTCTAAATGTGCACGCCCAAGCAACAGCCACAGAATATGTGGAGCAGAAGCTTGTAGAACGGGAAGGACAAAGGCAGAAACACAATTACAGTTGAGACTTCAACATTCTCTTCTCTCAGCAACTGACAGAACAATGGGAAATCAGCAAGATACGTCACAACACCAAATGCCATCAGGTCTAATCAACACACAGAACACTCTTCCCAATTTCAGCAGAACGACATTCTGTTCCAGCATTCCCAGGACATGCACCAACATACACATAATCTGACCCATAAAACAAACTTCAACAAATTTAAAAGAACTCAAGTCTTATAGAGTGCATACTCAAGCTAGAAGTAAAAAACAGAAAGATAACAGGAAAACCTCTAAACACTTAGAAACTAAACAGTGGGCTTCTAAATAACCGATGGTATTAGAAAAGATGAAAAACTTCAAATCAGTAATCTAGTGGTCCATCTTAGAAAACTGAAGAGAAGAGCAATTAAACCCAAAGTGAGAAAAAGGAAGGAAATAGTAAATACAATCACAGAAACTAATAAATTTAAAAACAGAAAACAGCAGATAAAATCAATGAAACAACAAAAATGTCTTTTACTGGGTGAGTGATTGAACAAATGTTGTACATTCATATCATGGAACACCGCTCAGCAGCAGGAAGGATAAATGTGACTCCTTGCATAATGACTACGGACCTCTCTGTGCCATCTTTGTGGATTCCTGTGAATTTATAATTATTTCAAAGTTATTTCTATAATCGTTTAAAGAAAGTGTGCCAGATGAATTTCTTTTTACCCTTCTAAGACATGTATGTTTATTATTTATAGTGCCCGCTTATAAATATTTTGATTTGAGTACTTATTCAAAAACAAAGACAGCATCAGAAAGCCTGTTTTTAAGTTCTGATTTATCCACCTTTCATCTTTGTGACGTTGAAAAAGTAAATTCTCTCTTCAACTGCATTGAAAGGAGCTGTGCTTGGCAGACTTTGTGTTCTCCAGCGTGCTATGAGCAAGGAGACCAGCCGCTTATGCTGAGGAAGACCAAGCGCTGTACTGCCACGATCCACACACAGTGAGTGCTCAGAACCGCTCGCTGGATTTAACTCTGCGGTTCTCAACTTGTGTGTCGCGACCCCTTTGAGGCTCGAACGACTCTTTCACAGGGGTTGTCTAAGACCATCGGAAAACATATATATAATTGCATATTGTTTTGTGATTAATCACTATGCTTTAATTATGTTCAATTTATAACAATGAAATTGGGGGTCACCACAACATGAGGAACTGTATTAAAGGGTCGCGGCATTAGGAAGGTTGAGAACCACTGATTTAACTGGGCTGAATCATAGACCAAGGCCATGTGTACATTAAGTGATATACAATATGTTTACATTGTATAATGCCTCCAAACAAAATAAGTTTTTTAAAAATATATTTTTATTGATTTCAGAGAGGAAGGGAGAGGGAGTGATAGAAACATCCATGATGAGAGAGAATCATTGATCGGCTGCCTCCTGCACACCCCCTATTGGGGATCCCCTATTGGGGATCGAGCCTGCAACCTAGGCATGTGCCCTTGACTGGAATTGAACCTGCGACCCTTTAGTCCATAGGTTGACACTCTATCCACTGAGCCAAGCGAGCTAGGGCCAAAATAAGTTTTGCCAACTCTTTTGCAGGGTTTAATAAGTGATGCTGCCTTCATGTAACATGGCCATTGCTGGACTGTGAGTCCAGATTCAAAAGAATCTGACAGTCTTGATTTTTATATAAAACCTCTTCACTTATGAATGTTGGCAACCGACTCAATGTGCCGTAAATCCTTTGTGAGTCAAATAAAACAGAAGTATGGACTGAACCCAATTTGTGGGCCACCTATTTTGCTCCTATTGATCTAGAACAATTCCTCTGGAGGTTCTTGAATGTAGAATCTATCGATATAACATGATTGTGTGAAGATGGCTGAACCGTAGGATCCAGTTTAGCCAAAAGTAAATGTAAGTGTGAATGTGCATGTGTGCATGTGCGTGTGTGCATGTTGTGAATGTGGGCAGCATGTTTGTGTACATGTGTGAATGTGTACAGCTGTGTGTTTGCATATGTGCATGTATGTTTGCATGCATGGGCACGTGAGTGTGAATGTGTTTGTTTGCATGTGTGTTTATGTGTGGCTACAGTGAGGCCCTCATATGTCACTTTTCCTCTTGTCTCTTAGCGGCTGCTGACAATCTCAGGCAGGAGTGTTAATCGTCTCTGAAGTGTCTGTCCTTCTTGTCCCGCCCCGGGATGTGCTCGGAGCCAGTGTGTCACAGCAGAGATCTGGTTCCTTCGCCAGAAGAGCTGCAGTTCAGGTGCAGAGTGGCTTGTAAGTAGGGGTTCCCTCACATGTGAAGGAAGGCGCCTCCGGTTGGTGCATGAGGACTTCTCCCTCCCATTGAGGTCCTGGGCTTGCCTCTCTCAGTAGGTCTTACATCCGCTCCGCCTGAGCTGCAGACACAACACGACTCTCAAACCTGCTCTTTCAGGGGGACATGCTGATTAAGTGCAAGCTGCAAGCGTCTCTGATTCTAGGAACAGAGACCCTTCTCCCATTTGCTCTAAAAACCCAGCGTTTTCCAGGATCACTCTGTTACTCTGTGACGTTGCTTGTGGTGAAAGATATACACATGCTTACATGCACCCACAAGTTCACAGGCTCACATGCATGCATGTGTGTAGCTGTATGTCAAAGTCAGAAAAACTCCAGTGGGCGGCCCATTGAGGCCCTATCATCGTGCCACATCATATCTGGGTGCTGGTGCCATCCCTTCAACGTGGGGCAGGCGATGTTTTCTTATGGAAAGACCCTCCTGTTACGCATTTTTGTCATTCATGGGCTGATGGCCATGTATGAAAGGAAATCACCAGGAACAACTAGAAGACTGATCAGGGCATATAATAAACCAGAATGATATGGAGGCTTAGCCATGGAGGAACCAACAGACACGACCCCAGAATGATCTTATATTAAACTCGGACATCTTGGGGTCTTGGGCCTTTTAAAGTCTTGAACATTTTTAAGTAGAGATAAACTCAAACTCTGGCTTAAAAAAAAAAGTACAGATCAGAATCTTCCCTGTGCCTTAATCTCAACGGAATAAACTGATATATTTGACTGGATGAATTATATTTGACAATACATGTCTCATGTTTATAGAAAAAAAACAATAACCATTCTATTCACTTATATTTTAGCCATGTTTAGAAAAATTGCCATTAAATTATCCCTAATTATAAAAAGACAGTACTTCTAAACATGGCATTTATTTATTTATTTTTAAATATATTTTTATTGATTTCAGAGAGGAAGGGAGAGAGAGATAGAAACATCAATGATGAGAGAGAATCATTGATTGGCTGCCTCCTGCAGGCCCCCTACTGAAGATTGAGCCCGCACACCGGACATATGCCCTTTACTGGAATAGAAGCTGGAACCCTTCAGTCCCCAGGCCAATGCTCTATCCATTGAGCCAAACCGGCTAGGGCTAAACATGACTTTTAGATATATTTCCTCAAAATCAGCTATTTTGTATTTAAATTTTACATTAAAATTCTATTATATCCCTTAATATGTTCATGTGTGTAAGTTTTTAAGTTCCAAATTACACAAAATAAAAGTTTTACCTTTGGCAAAAATGTAGTTTAGTAAGTGTAGTGGTAGTTTATCAACTATTTTTTACTTGCTTTCCAATTTATCTTTGAGTAATAAATAATAATAATAACAATAATTTAAAAAGGTTAAAATAGGACATTATAAAATATTTTGTCCACTTAAAGTATACATTTGTCCACAGCTCTCTTTTCCTCACATTTTGTCATGGGAGTTTCCTCAGCTCTCCCTCGTAGCCTGGTTCATGAGTGATGTCAGCAATGCCAGCCAAGGACTCCATCACGTGGCCTGGCCCGTGAGCCTTGCCTTGTTCAGGGAATGCACACGAGGGGCTGGAATCAGCCTACATGCTCTTTGGCAACAAATGTGCTGCTGGGGATGCCTTTACCGCTACAGAGGTGCCCGAACAAGATGCCACAGCTTCCGAAAGGGGGTTGCTTGTTTCCAGAGGAAAACGTGGGGCACCCACTCACAAATGAAAAACATAGAGACGATTAGAGGCGCTTTATGATGCACTATGTGCGCGTGTGTGTTCCTTTGCTTTCCTGTCGAGGAAATGAGATGTAATTGAGCATGTGTCTAGGGTTGGGAGGAAAGGAAGCCCGTGCTCCCCAAACATGAAAATAACTTGAGGATCGTTTTTCCTCTGGAATTTATCTGCATCTCTGCAATGTTTTCAGCTCGATCCATCGAAGCAGAGTTGTAATAAGTTCTTATATTCATACAATTACTGACGGAGGAGTTACTGGGTAGCTATGATAGTCACCGAGATGGGCGTTGGCCTCGCCTTCATGACACTGGCCTTTCCATGAGGAACTGGACAAAGAACAAGGTCAAACAACACTGTGGTGAATTTTGATAAGTTCAGCAAAATAAGTTGCTGAACAGGACAAGAACGACTCCAGGGATAGCAAGGGAGAAGGCCCGCCCAAGGAGAGCTGCTTTAGCTGAGCTGTAGGAGTGAGGAGGCAGGGAGGCCAGGCTGGGACACGGAAGGCCTTGAGGTGGTTGGGTGGTTGGGTGGTCGGGTGGTTTGTTGGTTGGGTGGTCGGGCGATCGGGTGGTCTGGTGGTGACTGTCTCAGCTCCAGGGGACGGGGTTAGACTGCAGCAGACACTGGCTTCCAAGGCCCTGGGAGTCATGCTTTGGATTTATTCCACCCGCAAGGAGAAGCTATGGAAGATTTTAAACTGGGTCAACATGATATGAGGCCAAGGACAAAGAGATGTCTTCAAAAAACCTTTTTTTTAGGAGACCAGGCAATGAAGGATGGTGCTCTGGGCCAGGAGAGAGCTAGAGAGAACCGGCACATTGGAAGTGTTGAAAGAGAGAACTGCCAGAAACTGTTGATGGCTTGGCAGTGGGAGGAAAGGTGAAGGGAGGAAGCCATGGTGACTCCTCTGTGTCTGGCTTGAGTGTTTGAGTGGATCTCGGAGCCTTTTGCTAACATGGACCAAACCACTTTCATATTCATATCTGCATGGGGGCATGACAGTTATTCTCATGTGTCAGTGTTTCAAGTGATATTAAGCACACAGCATGAGCATTTGCCTTTTGTCTCATGCTCAGCTGTTTTTTTTTTATTGCATCATAGGTGTAGGTTTCTGCAGTTACATGATACTTTGTACAGGTCACGTTGTACCAGTTGTTTTAAAAAATGAGCAAAAGGCCTACTTTTAAAAGCAATTTCTTGCAAATATCCAGTGGATGTGACACTAACCTTTATCATCTATAATAATAAAAGTGTAATATGCAAATAGACCGAATGACCAAACAGTAGAACGACTATCTGGACAACCTTCCGGACGACCATGAAATGACACCCACTGGCACCAGGCCAGCCAAGGCGGGTGCGATGCGATTGGTTGGGGGCCCAGCCATCGCCCCATGTTCACCCTGCAGAGGGAGGCTCAGGCCACCAGCCAACAGGACAATCAAGCAATCAAGGGCTCCAAAGAGGGAGTCCCAGGCCACTGACCTGTGGTCTGCAGCGGGTGGGCAGGGCCACCCTCTGCGGGGCATGATTGATGGCATGATTGCCCTGCAGAGGAAAGCACAGGCCACCAGCCGGCAGGGTGATCAGTCAATCAGGGCGCTCCATGATCGCCCCAAAGAGGGAGGTCCAGGCCACCAACTGGTGGGCTGTGGTGGGTGGGTGGGGCCTCCCTCTGCGGGGGTGATACATTGAGGAGCCCTGGCCGGGTGGGCAGGGCCTACCACTTTGGGGCAATCCATTGAGGAGCCCTGCCAGGGTGGGCGAGGCCCACCTCTTTGGGGTGATTGATCATGGGGCTCCCAGACTGTGAGAGGGCACAGGACGGGCTGAGGGACACCCCCCCACCCCAGTGCATGAGTTTTATGCACCAGGCCTCTAGTGGAAAAATAAGCACAGAGCTGGTGCAAAGCTTGCTTTCAAGTGCCCATTGAGTTGTCCCCAAGCCCCCTGAAGAGCAAGGGGGAGCAGGAAGCCTCAGATGTACTGGTAACAATATACAGTAGATCTGTTTTATACAGCTCAGTGGAGAACCATCACTGGCGAGAAAATGCATCCAACTTCTTGAATGTCGAAACTCAAAGAGAATACCTTCCTGCTAAGATTCCTATCAAGTCTTGCTGATTATGTTTCATAAAAGCAAATTCTCCCACAGCGGGCTTTTAAAAAGACCAATTTTCTGCTTCTCTTGTCTATGTGAGACATTCAGGAATTAATGAAAAAAGCAATGCCTGTCTGATTTGTAGGCGTCACAGTCTTATTTCTGCATAAATTCTCACAGGTCAATTCAAAAAACAGCACTGGGTCAAAATCTCATCTAGTCACCTAGATTAAAAACTAACTTCTCCAAAGCACACCCTCCAGTGAAGCCTCCGTGCGAATACGTGGCCAGGGCCGTAGTCTCTCCTTTATTAGACGGGCATGTCGTGAACTGGAGCAGAACGGCTGCACTGACTCTAATGACATGCGCTCTTGGGGCAATCTGTGCCCTGCACCCACGTCAGTGGGAGCAGCTCTGAGAGGGCAGCTGTCACAGGGCCCGGTGTGGAGCTCAACGTGACAGTGATGGTCTAATCTAGCTTTAATCTTTTTATTTCACATGAGATTAAAAGTCACTTGATATCCATTTCTTCATAGCGTGGACAATGAATCCAACTGGGCTCAGTCCGTATCGAAGTACCATCTCCCTCTTGAAGATGGGCTCCATTCTCCCAGATATGCAAGGTAATTACCCCCGGTGATGGGGAAATACATTCATTCCAAGAAAGCCAATTTTCTAAAAAATAATGTTTACCCACACGTAAGCAGCCGAACAAGAGGAATCAACGATATCCTTTCCCTCAGATGAGCTGCGAGCAGGCGAGCAGGCCTGTCCCTCGCCGCCTGTGACTGTCCCTCATCACCTGTGACTGTCCCTCGCTGCCTGTGACTGTCCCTCACCGCCTGTGACTGTCCCTCGCCACCTCTGTGACTGTGCCTCACCGCCTGTGACTGTCCCTCATCACCTGTGACTGTCCATCACCACCTGTGACTGTGCCTCGCTGTCTGTGACTGTCCCTCATCACCTGTGACTGTGCCTCACCGCCTGTGACTGTCCCTCATCACCTGTGACTGTCCCTCACCACCTGTGACTGTCTCTCACCGCCTGTGACTGTCCCTCACCACCTGTGACTGTCTCTCACTGCCTGTGACTGTTCCTCACCACCTGTGACTGTCCCTCATCACCTGTGACTGTCCCTCGCTGCCTGTGACTGTCCCTCATCACCTGTGACTGTCCATCAACACTCTGTGACTGTGCCTCACCACCTGTGACTGTCCCTCATCACCTGTGACTGTCCCTCGCCACCTGTGACTGTCCCTCATCACCTGTGACTGTCCCTCGCCACCTGTGACTGTCCCTCGCCACGTGTGACTGTCCCTCTTCACCTGTGACTGTTTCTCGCCACGTGTGACTGTCCCTCGCCGCCTGTGACTGTTTCTCGCCACCTGTGACTGTCCCTCGCTGCCTGTGACTATCCCTCACCGCCTGTGACTATCCCTCACCGCCTATGACTGTCCCTCACTGCCTGTGACTTTCCCTCATCACCTGTGACTGTCCCTCGCCGCCTGTGACTGTCCCTCACCGCCTGTGACTGTCCCTTGCTGCCTGTGACTGTCCATCACCACCTGTGACTGTCCCTCTTCACCTGTGACTGTCCCTCACCGCCTGTGACTGTCCCTCGCTGCCTGTGACTGTCCCTCACCGCCTGTGACTATCCCTCACCGCCTATGACTGTCGCTCACTGCCTGTGACTTTCCCTCATCACCTGTGACTGTCACTCGCCAACTGTGACTGTCCCTCACCGCCTGTGACTGTCCCTTGCTGCCTGAGACTGTCCCTCACCACCTGTGACTGTCCCTCTACACCTGTGACAGTCCCTCACCGCCTGTG
>NW_005871103.1:85661-110520 GCF_000147115.1 Myotis lucifugus
TGTCCCTCGTGCCTGTGACTGTCCCTCGCCACCTGTGACTGTCCCTCGCCGCCTGTGACTGTCCCTCACCGCCTGTGACTGTCCCTCGCCACCTGTGACTGTCCCTCGCCACCTGTGACTGTCCCTCGCTGCCTGTGACTGTCCCTCACCACCTGTGACTGTGCCTCGCTGCCTGTGACTGTCCCTCATCACCTGTGACTGTGCCTCACCGCCTGTGACTGTCCCTCATCACCTGTGACTGTCCCTCACCACCTGTGACTGTCTCTCACCGCCTGTGACTGTCCCTCGCCACCTGTGACTGTCCCTTGCCGCCTGTGACTGTCTCTCACCGCCTGTGACTGTTCCTCACCACCTGTGACTGTCCCTCATCACCTGTGACTGTCCCTCGCCACCTGTGACTGTCCCTCGCCACCTGTGACTGTCCCTCGCAACCTGTGACTGTCCCTCACTGCCTGTGACTGTCCCTCACCACCTGTGACTCTCCCTCGCCGCCTGTGACTGTCCCTCGCCACCTGTGACTGTCCCTCACCACCTGTGACTGTCCCTCGCTGCCTGTGACTGTCCCTCACCACCTGTGACTGTCCCTCTTCACCTGTGACTGTCCCTCATCACCTGTGACTGTCCCTTGCTGCATGTGACTGCCCCTCACCACCTATGACTGTGAATGTTGAAGTGTCAATTACATGGCAGCTTCCCCTGCAGAGCTGGGCCCGCAGGTCTCTGTAGCAGTCAGCAAGCACAGGGCCTCTTGTCTGCCCTGTGGACAGGGGAGAGCCCCGAGCACTGTGGAGTGTGGGCAACTGATGCCGTGTATTCTTCTCCATCAAGTACTTGCACATTTACCCATACGTACACTTACACTTACACTTATACTTATACTTTTATGCTTATGCTTATGCTTATGCTTATGCTTATGCTTAGGCTTATGCTTGCACTT
This sequence comes from Myotis lucifugus, assembly GCF_000147115.1. Classification (NCBI taxonomy): domain Eukaryota; kingdom Metazoa; phylum Chordata; class Mammalia; order Chiroptera; family Vespertilionidae; genus Myotis; species Myotis lucifugus. The sequence continues at coordinate 86,599 of NW_005871103.1, forward strand.
ACACTTACACTTACACTTATATTTAGGGCCAAATTTGTGTCAATGACAGTCAGCACACCCATCAGAATGTTCTGGAACACCACATTAGAATGGCTGGGAGAGGGGCGCTGGAAAGCATAGCGCCTTCCATCCTTTGTGAGTGCAGCATTTCTGATTTGCTTTCTGAACCACGTCATGGGCATTATTTCACAACTGGAATGGTTTCCCAACAAGTGCCCAGAGCTGTGCAAACAAGGACATGCGTCCTCACTAATGGAGATGGAGAGTGGCCTTGAGGAGAGTTTTGGAGGGTGGTTGTGAGTATATAGGACGGTGCCTTGTGCTTCGAAAGGTGCCTGTCCTCTTGCCTCCCCTGACAGAGTGGGCACGGTCGCTTTTCCTTCCTGCTAAGGTCACAGCTTCCACTTTGGAAAATGAGGTGCCCGGAGCACTTCTTCCCAGGCCTTCTTACTGGGAAGGCATGGAGGCAGACAATGAGGGAAGGGGTCCGGCTCTGCAAAGCTTGGTCACCCAGTTCTCCTTGCCCAGCCGGCCCTCAGGACTTGGTGGGAACAAGCCAGTCCACTAGCCCCAGGCAGTGGAGTTCATCAAATTCAGCTGCCGGCTGCCATTACAGGCCTCACGGTGATTCGTGAGGGTCTCTCCTGTCTCCTATTTGGTTAGCCCGACGTTTCTAGGATGCGGCCACGCAGTCAGGCCAAAGGGTTTCTCACAGCTTCTTCAGGACGTGCCCTGCGTCTGCTCAGTTCCCCGCAGTCCCGACAGGGCCAGGGTGCCTCTCTAAGCCATCCCAACAGAGCACTTGGGAAAGGTGTGCAGCTTGTGCCTGCCTGTTATCATTGTACGATAATCTGAAAGCCCGACTTGTTGGAAGTCTTTGCACTCCAGAGACTTACTCTAAGGAGAACCATGTTAGCTAACAATGGCCATTTTCATCTCTTGGCTCCGGCTCCGACGTTAGCAATCGCAACAGGGCGGGTATGAACCTGAGAATGTCCTGTCGCCTGGACCCTCCAATGGAAGGCATCAAGCAAGGAGCCGCGGGGGAGTAACTGCCGGACAGCGGGTTGCTTTTCAGGAAAGAATGCTTCTTGACTTTTCTGGGTAGCAAGCACCTTCTCAACCTTAGAGAAGAGGCGTTTGGTTTATTTTATAAAGTGTGAAAATATCTGAGGGCATTAAGAAATCAAACACACAAATGAGGGCATATGAGAGGAGATTAAGATACCATTTTGAATTGTTCCTTAAAGGATTCAGACTTGCTCTCCTCATGAAGTATAAAAAGTTCATCCAATTTAACATGGCAAACACCTCTGAGATGACAGATAAAGTGGAATATTTGTAATGCAGTGACTGTGATTAATGAAAACTCATGTCTACTTCCCTATGAACAGTTGCTGTGAGCTTTGTGCACTTAGCGAATCAGACAAGTTATTCTTTATATATGCATTTTATGTAAATATAATCTAAATATATCATATTAATTTTACTTAATATATATTTTATGTAAACATAAATAAATACCTTTTATATATGTACACTTATATTTACTTCGTAAAATTATATTTTTGGCTTTATTTTCTTTCGCTGATGCTCTTCTTTTGGCAAATACTGTTAAATGGCAACTTCTAAACCATGGATAGTATATGTGGCCAGTTGCCTCTCTTCATAAATGTAACGAAGTAGAGGACTGAGCCAGAGCTATGCTGCAGCTTCCAGTTCATTTCCGGGGCGATGATGGGCTGAGCAGCACAGAGCCTGTGGCTTTCATACCACGAGCCTGATGAGACCTCCAGGGACACGAGCTACACTGATAGCAAGTATACTTTTTTTTAAATATTTTTTTTTATTGATTTCAAAGAGGAAGGGAGAGGGAGAAAGAGATAGAAACATCAATGATGAGAGAGAATTGATTGGCTGTCTCCTGCACATCCCCTATTGGGGATCAAGCCCACAACCTGGGCATGTGCCCTTGACCGGAATTGAACCTGGGACCCTTCAGTCCGCAGGCCGATGCTCTATCCACTGAGCCAAACCAGCTAAGGCACAAGTATACTTTTTAAAACTTTTATTGAATTTATTGGGGTAACATTGGTTAATACAATTATATAGCTTTCAGGTATACAAATCTCTAATACATTGTCTGTGTAGTTATTGCATTATGTGTTCACCAAACAAAATCAAGTCTCTTTTTGGCACCATTTATTCCCCCTTTTCCCTCTTCTACCTCCCTCACCCCCTTTCCCTCTTGTAATCACCATGCTGTTGTCTGTGTCTATGAGTTTTTGCTTAATGCCTAACCTTTTTCACTCAGCCCCCTGACCCCCTTCCCTCTGACAGCTGTCAGAGCACATTTCCTTCTGTTTAGTAACATTAGACAAGCCGTGACGTTGGGGCCCATTTCACTCAAGCCCAGGGAAGCATATTTCCATCATTCGATTCCCACAGAGGTCTGGGAATGTTTCCATAGCCCAAGCACAAGGCAAGGGAACATTTTTCAAATTCAGTGCAAACTAGATAACTGGGTTATCAAGTGGGAGAAATTATAAAATAAATAAATAAGCAAATAATTAGTTTTTTAGATCACATTTTACTTAAAACACACACACACACACACACACACAGAGACACACACACAATTAAATAACTGTGATAAGTACCAGGAAGGGAAGCAACAATCTTGTGGTAAAAGATAACTGTGCCCACCTGTGGTAGGTGCCAGGTTAGGCTTCTAAGAGGAGATGACCTTCCAGAGACATGGAACAGGTAGAAGCCAGCCGTGCTGAGAGCCCTAGAGGAAGGAACAGCAAATGCAAAGTCCTGGGCTGTATTTGCAGAAGATTTGTGAGCTTGTGGCTTACTGAGTGAGGGGGAGTGCAGGCTAGAGGGGAAATAGAAATGGAAAGGGAGGGGTCCCCTCCACTAGCTGGTCTTATCCAATTTAAGCTGTTAATCTGATAGCTCTCCAACCCAAAACTTCACTCTTATATTTACTTAATGATATCATATTGTTGTTGGTGTCTTTTCTTTTGCTGATGCTATTCTTTTGGCAAATATTGTTAAATGGCAACTTCTAAACCATGGATAATATATGTGACCAGTTGCCTCTCTTCATAAATATAATTAAACAGAAGAGTGAGTAAACGTTTTTTTAAAAGTATAAAAAGTAAAGAGAAGTTTATTGTGTTCATTCTCAAAGAAAATCAACCATCTTTATATATAAAAGCCTAAGCAACTGTGATGACCAGATGACTAGACAACCGGCCGGTAGCTATGACATGCACTGACTACCAGGGGGCAGACACTCAACGCAGGAGCTGCCCCCTGGTGGTCAGTGCACTCCCACAGCCAACCACCTGTGGCTGGCCAACCTCCCGCGGTCCCTTTCCCTGACCAGCCGGCCCTGATTGGCCCCGATCACTGGCCAGACTTGGTGGGGGGGTGGGGGGGGAACCCCACCATGCATGAATTCATGCACCAGGCCTCTAGTCTATATATATAAAAGTCTAAGCAATCTATATATATAAAAGTCTAAGCAACCGTTACAACCAAATGACCCGTCAACCAGTCACTATGATTCGCACTGACCAGGGGCAGACGCTCAGCAGGAGGATGTCCCCTAGTGGTCAGTGCATTTCCACAGCCAACCTCCCACAGCCAGCCAACCTCTTATGGCCTCTCCCCCAGGCTGGCTGTCTCCCTTATTGGCCCCGATTGTGGGGGCCGGCTGGCCAACCTTATGCGGTTCCTCCCCAGGCCAGCCAGCCAACCTCCCAGAGTCCCTCCCCCTGGCTGGTTGGCCCCCTGATAGGCCTCGATCGCCGGCCAGGTCGAAGGACCCCACCCATGTATGAATTTGTGCACTGGGCCTCTAGTAATGTATAAATCATTCTACCACCATTGACGTAAAATCCATCAGAGAATAAAGATCTCATCATTAAAAAAACACCCCAAATTTTCTAATCACTGTGCTTATGAAAGGCTTGCTGAGGTATCTTATACTTAGGAGAAATAATCTAAGACACATGCTGGCACCCTCAGTAATCTTGGATCAAATTACAAACTGTAAAGTAGTTTATGCTACTTGGCACCGTGAAAATAGCCCTTCACTAAACTTAATATGACAGTAATTCCATGGCCCTTACAAGGGACATTAGTAAACACAGCTAATTCCTGTGCAAATGGCCAATAAGCCTATGATAAATTGTCACCTGATAATAATTAAAGAAGTACCAATTAAAAGAATAAATTAAAAAGAAGATATTCAACTTTGCTCATAATTAAAGAACCTAACTCAAAACAATATTACTTTTTTTTTTACCTATCAAGTTAGCAAAAGTTTAAGATTTGGTATTATTCAATACTGGTAAAAATCTGAATATGTGTTTTCAAATACTCTTGTGGAAAGCGTATGTTGGTATGCATTTTTCAAATTGATATGTAATTAAAATATAATATATTCATTTCAGATGTAAAACATAATGATTCAATATATGCCTATACTGCAAAATGATCACCACAATAAGTCTAGTTAACATCCATCACCATACATAGTTTACTTTTCGTTTTCTTATGACAAGAATTTTAGCTTTTCACCATTGTGTGTGATGACAGCAGTGGGCTTCTTATCTATAGCCTTTTATTATTATGTTGAGGTGCATTCCTATTTTATTGAGTTTTTTAAATCATAAATAGATCTTGAATTTTGTCAAACACTTTTTCTGCATCTATTGAGATGGTCATATGAATTTTATTTTTTATTTTGTTAATGTAATTTATCATATCAATCGATGTGCAAATGAACATCCTTGCATTTCTGAAATAAGTCCCACTTGATCATGGTGTATGATCCTTTTATGGCATTGTGGAACTCAGTTTACTAATAATTTGTTGAAGATTTTTATATCTATGTTCATTAGGAATATTGGCCTGTAATAATCTTTTCTTGTATTGTTCTTGTCTGGTTTTGGTATCAGGGTAATATTAGTCTCTTAAAACTGGTTTGGAAGTGTTCCTTCTATTTTTTGGAAGAGTTTGAGATGAATATGTCTTGTTTTTTTTTGAATTTTTGGTAGAATTCATCAGTGAAGCCATCTGGTCCTGGATTTTTATTCATTGGGAGGTTTTGATGACTAATTCAATCTCTTTACTAGTAATCAGTCTGAATAGACTTTTTTTATTTCTTTATTGCTCAATTTTGGTTGGTTGCACATTTTTAGGAATTTACTCATTTTTTCTAGGTTCTCTAAATTGTTGGCTCATTATAGTTTCCTAAGATCCAAATATTTCTGTTATCAGTTGTCATTCTCCTTTTTAATTTGTAATTTCATTTGAGTTTTCACTTTTTCTTAGTCTAAACAAAGGTTGGTCAATTTTTTTTATAAATCAGCTCTTAGTTTTATTGATCTTTTATTTTCCTTTCAGTATCTGTTTCATTCATTTATGTTCTGTTCTTTATTTCTTTCCTTCTACTGACTTTGGGCTTAGTTTTTTCTTGTTTCTACTTCTCTGAGGTATAAAGTTAGGCTGCTTATTTAAAAACTTTCTTTTTTATTAATGTAGGCATTTATCACCATGAACTTTCCTCTTAGAACTGCTTTTGCTGCTATTGGCTGATGCTATTCTTTTGGCAAATGTATATATACATAGAACATTTTACATTTATGTCTTTTCAGATAATAATGAATTAACTTTGAATGTGTACAAAAGCTGTACACTTTTACACTCCCTCTCACACATTTTATGTTTTTGATGTCACAATTCATATCTTTTAATCTTTATTCTTTAACAAATTATTGTAGTTATAGTTATTTTCAATACTTCTGTCTTTTAGCTGTTTATACCAGAGTTATAAGTTATTTACTCCCCCTATTATAATATTAGAGTATTCTGAATTTAACTGTATGTTTACCTTTACCAGTGAGTTTTGGGAGGGAGAAGATCTGCCCAACAATATCTGCATATATCTTATTTGACTAGGTGACTTGGCCACCTCTAGCTGCAAAGGAATCGGAGGAAGTAATTTAACTGGGAACATAGCATTGTTGGCTGCAAAAATGAGGATGTTGTTAGTAAGAACAAAGGGGAGAATGAGTATTAGATAGGCAATAAACAATGTCTACCATCCTATGAAAATGTTGCTCTGATATTTCAAGTGGTTTAATCTGGTTGATCAGTTCATGGACACATCTTTGTGGTTCATTATTTTTTCCTTCTCTATTTTAAGCACAGATGAAGAGAGAGTGGATATTTTATAGAGATTTCCTATGGCTGCCTTAATCTGTTTCATGCCTTGTTTCCCTCATTAAGTTGATGCAGTTATTTAGCAGAAAAGACTTTCCGAGCACATCATATCAGAAGATGGTGTTGCCAGCCTACCACCTGGTAGTGTTGTATTGAGATTTCTGTCTTCTAGAGATGGAAGTGAATTGTTAGTAAGCCATCCATACTCTCATTTCTCTGGAACTTTTGGGTGAGTTCTAGACATCTTAGAGAGCATAAACTAAGTGTAAAATAGAAAAGGGCAAAGTTAACTCAACTAAACTTGTCACCATCCGATATATTATCTACAAAGAGACCATTGGAAAATGTACTGCTGATCATGTTAATTCCATATATCATGATAGTTTTATGCATCCCATCCCCTCTGATAGCATAAAACTCATACTTTAGCATGACTTTAATAACCTTTGTAATTTAACTGCTTCCTACTTCCCCATCAACTAGTCCTCAGCCTTGCCTTTTAGCCTCAAGTAGCATAAAATTACCTGCCCTTCCTTGTATTTGTCATACTGTTTTTCACTACTCTGCCTTTGTTCTTGCTATGACTTCTTTCAGGAGTGCCTTCCCCCACTTTTTCACTTAGCTACCTACCTCTTACTCATTCTTGAAGTCAAGTAGGGTGATCCCCCCATCTCTAGCCAAGGGGCATTAGGAAATGTTTTGAGACATATATGGCTATCCCAACTGAGGAGGGGGTGCTACTGCATCCAGTGGATGGAGGCCAGGATACTGATGAACACCCTACATTTCACAGAACAGCCTGCTACAACAAAGAACTATCCAGCCCAAAATGTTAAGAATGCTGAGCTAAAGCATGCTGCTTTAAGTGTTGTCTCCTCCAGAAAAATTTCTTTCTGATATTTCCAAGAATGGCTTAGGTACCTTCCTTAATGTCACAATATTATTGAGAGCTTCTGAAGAACCCAAAGCTCTGGTGATTAAGAGCTTGGGCTTTGGAGTCAGTATCTCTGATTTTGAATTCAATTCCTTTGGCAAGATACTGAGCCTCGGTTCCTTAACTGCAATGTTGGTATCTAATTCATGGCATTATGTTCAGGATCAAATGAGACGATGTATGTAATGTGCTTGGTACAGCTCGGCACTCAGTCTGCAGTAGCTGCTCCTCTGCTCTCTTGTTGTCATTGTGCTTATCATTACTATTACACTACTTCCAGGATCAGAGGTGGATTTACCAAGAAGCCAGTGAAACTTAAATTTCAGGGCCTCATTTTGCTTGGGCCCTTCCAATGCCCTGTACCTAATTCTGTATTCAGCATTTTACATTATTGTCTTAAACCTCTCTTCTTCACCCCATTGTATAAGCTCCAGGCCATACAGAACTTAGACCCCTACCCAGTCCCCATCCTGGTCAGGGCCTACTATAAAGTCTTGATATTTGTGACACAGTCAATATCTACCAATGACAATAAACTACCTAGGACGATAGCCTCTTCATCAAGCTGCCAACTAGCTTGAAGTGAAATGTGCTTTATCGTTGTTGTCTGTTTTTGTTTTGTTTTGTTTTGTTTTTAAATCCTTCAGCCTTAACTCCCATTGCAGTCTCCTTGTTGGTGGGATCCTCTAGAAGGCGTTTCACCGATCATTCAGAATCAATAGCACCCCTCTCCTTTTGTTCTCTCTTTCCAGTTGAGGAGTCACCATTGGTTACAAGGATAATGAGGGAAGAAAGTATACTATCGATGATTATTTACTGGAGGGAATTCTGATGTAACTGCAACAGCAAAGCTGTTTCCATGGGGACTGTCTGGGTCTTGGAAATGTTTGTTAGCATAAACTTCAAGCTATTATTGTGTTTACTATATAGTTATCTGATTGGCATACCTGCTCCCTCCCCAGCCCCAGCTTACTCTAACATTTTACTCTATGTTCCCAGTAATAAATACGTGTGTGTGTGTGTGTGTGTGTGTGTGTGTGTGTGTGTGTGTGTGTGTGTCTGGCTTCCAGCCTCCCAGGGACAAGGTTGATATGACAGGAAGAAAAGAGCTGGACAGGTCAATAGACAACACCCCAGGAGGGGGAGTAATTCTCTGAGCTGGCATTGAAAACTGCACGAGGCATTTGAATTCCGACCACAAAGAAGTCCAGTGACAGACACCTAATAAAAAGGGAAAGATAATAATAGGAAAAGGATTGCAAGAAAATTAAACTCTGGGGTTGGCAAAACTCAAATAAAAATGGGAAGAAAAATACAAATATCAAACTTTTCTCACTGTATAGCTGATTATTCAAGGAGGATGGCTTACATGTTTTCTTCCCTAAGTAAGATCTCTCCTCCTTGTCTGATTGCATCCGTTCTCCAGAGTAGAAATCACACAGGTCTTCACTGAGCAACATAAGCAGCATCTCTGCCTCCACTGATTCCCACCAGGGACTGCTACTTTCGGTGCTTATTCTGATAGAATGGGGGCAACAGCAACACTTTCTCATGTTGACTTAAGGAAAAGTACAGGCTGACGGTGAAAGGAGTGTATCACTACAGGAGAAATTCTTCTTTGCTTGTTTCTGAGCCTCAACTTTTAATCTGTAAAATGAGGCTAATAATATTTACCCATGAGATTTTTGAAAGTACAAATGAGGTGAGACATGGGGGAGATTTATGTTATGGTACTTTCTCCTCAGAGACTTTTCCATGGACCCTTGATTTTTACTCAACCAGAAAGACATACTTCCACAGTGATGTCTCTACTCCAGGCCTTTTACCAAGCTCTAGATTAGAATATTCTATGTTTCTAGAACATCTCCATTTTGGCCTTCTCCAAGGCACCTTAAATGCACACACATATGCTGAACTCATCACCTTTCCCCTAAATCTTCTCCTTTTCTAATATTCTCCAGCTCATGAATGGCATTACCACTTATTTGAACAAAACATCAATTTTCCAATCTTTAGTGACTTCATTTTTCTTTGTACAGACTTAAAGCATTCTGAATTTAGTCCTAGGTTTTCTTCTGTCTATGAAGAGAGGAATAGAAAAGAAAGTCAGAGATTAATTTTATAAAGCACAGGTTCTTTAATAAAGTACTTTAGTAACTGAAACCAAGGGTTGAATGCTTGCCACCACCAAAAACCAAACTCATGAGACAGGTACTGATGAAAAAGGAAACAGGTTTATTCAAGAGGAGCACTCTCATCCCAAAGCCCATCTTAGAATCTCAGTGCAGGCAATGGTTTTATAGGGAGATTGTGGGAAGAGGGGGACTAAGGAATTCGGGTGATATGTAGTCTCACATGTCAGCTTCCATGTGGATTCAATGTTACCTTTATGTGTGCCAGTGTCTAGTGTTTTATTTTCTATTTGTGGGTTTTATTGCTGATATCTGGGGACAGGATGATGCAGATCTGGCCAACCATCAGCATCTGCTACACTCCCATGGTGAAGGCTGGCAAAAAGTGGAATTGGAACTGCCGCTGCCTATAATATGCTTAAATATAAAACAATTAATATTTTAGACTGTAAGTTTTATTAGTATATTCTTATTTTTAAATCTTGGTTAGTTATTTAATTACATGTGAGGTGTTTTTTTATACCATATACCCTGTTACACTTTGTGTCTAAACCAGTTCAGCACATGGAGTTAACCAGTGATACTGTTCCCTGAACAGCTAACCTGCAGGGATGGAACTAGTTCAGAGAAAAAGCAGCCTGTGCATAGGAGATACTGTGTGTGAATTAGACAAGCTTTCATTTATTTTTGTTTCCCTAAAAAGGCAAAGGAGCATTCAACAAACTTTAGAGGAAGAAAAAAGGAAGAAAGAAAGTAGAGTCGAAATGCTATTTTCTTGTCTTCAAACACGCATTCTATTTATAAAAAAAAAAAACACCAATATAACTCCTAAAAATGCCGGGTATTGCCTTTTAATTTCTATTCAATAACATCACTCAAGTAATATTGTGCAGGCTGTTAAAGAATGTGAAATTAGCTTGAGAGAATGTTCAATTATGTTTACAACTTGATTTTATTGCTCATATTTCAACATTCACAAATGCTACTGATCTCTGATTTAGCAGGATTTCTGTTGCAATTCTAATGCAGAAACTTTTTAAAAGGTGGTGGATAGAATCACACAATCTGAGGCTTACTGGAATATTTGAGATTATCTAGTTGATCACCTTCATTTTCAGAAGAAACTGGGATCAAGTGATATAACTTGTCCAGTTTTAAACACAGTGTCAGAAATGAATCTAGAAACGAGGCTTTGCAAATCTCTCCTTAGATTCTTCCCTCTGGTATTGGTATTCTCTACTTATTCTTGCTTTAAACATTTATTAACCCCAAAGTTTCAAAGTTCACTGAGAAATTTGTTTTGTTAATTTCTTCTTTGCATGTTTCATGACACCCTCATTATAATAAAAATTAGATGAAACTTTGACACAAAACCCAGGGAAGTAAATGTGGTATCTTGACCAATTTCTTTCCAGATTATGCTCTCCCCACATTCCCCGACCCCTCTCTTCGCCTACCATTCTGAATCTCCCTTTGACCTTGATCATTTTACCAGTTGCTGCCAATTTTTCCTTAATAGTCTTTTGACTTCATAATCAAAATAATCTATTGTTAAAAACATTTTTATCCTTACTTGTTTACATCTAATCATTATTCTTTCATTTAAAGTTGAATCCAATAATCTAACTATATTTTAAAACTCTTGATAACTGGAGCCGAACCGGTTTGGCTCAGTGGATAGAGCGTCGGCCTGCGGACTCAGGGGTCCCAGGTTCGACTCTGGTCAAGGGCATGTACCTGGGTTGCAGGCACATCCCTACTGGGGGCTGTGCAGGAGGCAGCTGATTGATCTCTCTCATTGATGTTTCTGACTCTCTATCCCTCTCCCTTCTTCTCTGTGAAAATTCAATAAAATATATTTAAAAAAAAAAAACAAAAACTCTTGATAACTGGAATCTTAACCATATTTTTTAAGGACTTGAATTAAATATTAAAATAACAGATTATTTGCCTTGAGATAAACTGCTTGGTTTTTAAAAACAATTTATGGGTGCACAGCCTGATGTTTCCTGCATATTAAAATTCAGAGGGCATACAGTAGATTTCAGCTTTGGTTAGCTTCTTTGCAGATCCCACATATTATAGTACCCTCGCATTCAGTGCACTCATGAAAAACCATTAGCATTCATATGTGAGGTATATTTCTCCACATGTATCACACAGCAACACAAGAGCTCACAGACTGGTGATGCTGTCTGCATCAGGAAATATCATTGATCAAACAGTGATAGATATAGTGAGGACAAATGCACACTTCTTCATGTTAAACAACATGTTTATTTCCCCCTCCCTCACATAAAGCATGTACCAGGCAGGCATATACCAAAGCAAACCTGGGCATACGGGTACTTGTTGGAACTGAAGTCCCTGACTGCTGAGCTTTCCATGGCCTGAAAATTAGATGCCTCCACTTGGAGAGGCCACGTGGCCCCTTGCCCTGCACTGGCTTCAAAAGGAGACATTTATCTCCATCAGAACTTCTGAGGGTCAATACCTTATCAGAGTTGTTGGGAAGGGAGATTCTTTCTGGGAGTAATAAGAATATAATTTTTTACAAGCATACAATTTGCAGTTTTTAAAATTTACATTTATATAATTCTTACAAAGAACTTTAAATGAAATAACCCATTTACTGATAGATCAGACATCGAAATGACACAATATTATGCTGGTTAAGATGTCTTATGATGCCAACAAGTCCTCGGTTCTAGGTCTCTCTTTTTATTTTCTTTTCTTTGGGAAGTCAGGTCAGTAATTGCTTTTGCCTTTATAATGCAAAATACAGAGTAGACCATCCTCAACTTCCCATTGACTAACTCAGATATTTCCCACGATCCCTCTGCCCAGCTGTGGTGTGCTATCATGGCTGAGGGCAACAAGAAGACTATTTGTATTGCAATATTTATAACATCAGGAGTCCCCTTTCCTTGCGTTTCTTTTTCTGCTTTGTGTTCATTCTTTCCTACTGTTGATATACCCTTACCCGAGCTTCAGTGAGTCCCCTACTGTCCTTATTTCCGCATGTTATTTGTCTGGTGTCACATGGCCCAGCCTTGACCCAGCACAGCATTCCACTCAAACCTACCAGAGGCGATGAGAGTTATGCTCCAGATATTGTGTCAGAATAATTGGAAAGGGAGGGTCTTCTTCCATCCATTGAACTTGAAATTGGGCAGATGTTAGCCTGGAACAGCTGGTGTGAAGCAGGCCAGTGCTGGCCTGCCTGGAGCCGCTAGGCTCTCACACTTCCATGCTAGGAGACCCAATGGTTTCCAGTGTCTCTTTGCCTAAGGGCTTTTCTTCTGCCACAACAGCCAGTCCCTTCAGCTGGCACGTTCATGGGATGGGCAACAGGTGCAAGAGAATCCGTGCTCCCAGAGCAGCTTCCCAGCAGGGACTGATGTGAGAGCTGGTGGATCACCCCAGTGCCCTCTTCCCTTGGCTGACAATTCTCTAAATTGTAGACTTGAATTTGCAATGTCCAGCTCTAATTTGCTATTTGCCTTTGGGTGCATATATATGTGTATATATACACACATGTATACACATATCTAAATGTGTTTGCATGAATATATAAGTATACATGTATAGGCATATACATAAATATTATGACAACCATGTACAATTTATATTATTTTTATATTGTTCATAATTTTTCTATTGTTTTATAATGATATATGTCTCTGACTTAGGTGGGGGGGGAGTACATTTTTTAGTACCTTTCCTGGCTTGTTGGTAGAACTCTGTTCTAATTAGTTTAATAAGATCACCCAGTTTTAATTCTAGAGCTAATACTGAGCTAATATTTGCTCGCACAGTGACATCATTTCTGCAGCTGGCATGCCTTCTCCAGTGTCAGTTCTGATGGTCCATGTACATGCCGTGGCCTCTTAAAGCTGCGTCAGCATCATGGCTGTCTGCTCACACCCACGACTCAGATTCTAGTCTCACCTGCTCCCAGAATAGTCCTGCCACCCCCGACAAGGCCCAAGACAATCAGGATGGAGAAGAGGACCCTCATTTCCTGGATAGGAATGGGAAGGTGAAGAATGGGGCTCTCAATGGACTGGAGGCAGGATAGCTTTTACAGACATTAGCAAGTTTGGGTTCTCTTATCTTCTCTTTCATTCCAAAGAGCCAGGCCCCTTGCTCTTTGCTATTGGATTTTTGCAGGGCTAAAGATGGACTCTTGGGGTCTCTGTTTCTATCACCTGGTGTAAACACTTACGTTTACTGAATTGACTTATGCACAGGGGGGTCAGACAAGCAGAGAGGCTCAGGCAGGAACACGTGCGTGGCGGTGGGTCTATTGGCAGAGAAGCAGGAAGGTGCCTGATTCCCGGGTCCACAGTGCAATAGCACAGGCCAGGGCAGGCCCTGCCCAGTTCCCATCAGTAAGTCTTCCAGATGCCAGGCCACACTCGTCTCCCGCAGCTGGAGGAAGGAAGATTTGAATGCACCAGTTTGATTTAGGGAGGTACATACTTTTACTTAAAATGAATGGTTTTCAAATAAGGAAATATCTGTAGTTAGGAGAGAAATAAATGGGGAAAGTAGGAAGTAGATGTTTTTTACGCACTTGAATTTTGGGATCGAAGAACCATATCTCAATCAACATATAGAGGAAGCTCATGAGAAACAGCCACTGTTTTTGTGCTGTGAGAGCATCATCCCTGGGCCGCGGGCTTGCCCTCTCATGAGGAATCCTGAGGTGGCCACGTGTGGGAGGCCAGGGCTCTGTGAGATGTGAGGCCACGTGTGGGAGGCCAGGGCTCTGTGGGAGGCGAGGCCACGTGTGGGAGGCCAGGGCTCTGTGGGATGTGAGGCCACGTGTGGGAGGCCAGGGCTCTGTGAGATGTGAGGCCACGTGTGGGAGGCCAGGGCTCTGTAGGATGCAAAGCCACGTGTGGGAGGCCAGGGCTCTGTGGGATGCGAGGCCACGTGTGGGAGGCCAGGGCTCTGTAGGATGCGAGGCCACATGTGGGAGGCCAGGGCTCTGTGGGATGCGAAGCCATGTGTGGGAGGCCAGGGCTCTGTGGGATGCGAGGCCACATGTGGGAGGCCAGGGCTCTGTGAGATGCGAGGCCACGGTCTGCTGGCTCAGGTGATCGAATGCTTTTCCTGGCATTGGCTGTGTGGCCCAGCTTTCACTGCCCTGGGACTGAGCATTTTTTTGTTGTGTTTGCAGATGCCTCAACCAGGATTTAATCTATTTGAGAAATTTTGAGCCATATGAATGTTGCCCCAAAGGTTTTATACTAGAAAAAATATGCACATTCCAACCTAAAGATTTATGGGTTTCAGTGCAAAACATTCCGGTGGGGAGAATTTAAAAATTAATTTATATCTGAGGCAGCACAACATAGAGTATTGGAGGCATTTAAGAATTTTAAATACGAGGGAGTGTGTTGAATGATTCATTTGAAATAGTATATCAGAGTATATCAGAACAGGTGGGGAAGCTCAACTTTTTTCTTAATGGAAGAAAACGTTGCGAAATTGAGTTTTGCTTTGCCCACACAGGAGCACTAAGAAATCACAGGCCCAGCTCTCATCTCTGCGAAAGAGCGCCTGAGCGGTGCCGCCGCCCCTTCCACACATTCAGCCAGAGCCGCGTGTGTTTGTAAACAGCCAAAGCCCGGCTAATCCTGAGCAGAGCACAAATGAGCCATCCTGGAGAATGCCAGCCCCTGCTAATCACTTTCTGAAATTGCTCTCCAGCACTAATTGAAACCATAAATCCTCATCCCATTCAAAGCCTAACCACGATGCACCATCAGCTCACTTCAGCTCCTCATCTCATCTCATCTCCTGGGCCACGTCCTTGCTTCCCATAGCCCGCTTCCCGGCGGAGCAGGCGCGGTGCTCCAGTTCAGGTACCTGGAGACATTCCTGGGAGAGACGGACCACTTCTCTGAGCGCGTCCACGAGGGCGGCGCTTCCCAGGATACCCACCCCGGCCCCATTGGAACAAGTTCAAAACACGTCGGTGAAATATATTTTCACCCTCGATGCCTGTGGAGAGCACAGATCCAAGAATACTTACATTCTGCTTTGTTGCGACAGGCTTCTTCTGTCACATGGAGCAGGTAGGAGGTTATGGTCCCCTCTAGACAATTTGCTAGACAAGAAATATGGCCTCGCAGAACACCTGACAGCTTTATTCTTGTGGCCCTGGCAGAAAAATAGGCAAAAAAGATTGCAGAGGTGGCTGAGTGAAATACAACACAGAAGTTCAGAAACATATTAACTGGCTGTGAAATGAGTGCGAGGCTGCAGTAAAGGACCTGGCACCTCAGTCCTATAAAGTCACTTATTACATTTTTACAGCCAGATGATGCTCCCTTCCGGTGCTGGTGCTGGGAGGGGTGGTAAAGACTCCTCCACGAGGCACAAACTGTTCTTATGAAGAAGAGGGAAGCTGACTCACGCTCCTGGTCCCAGGGACGCCCTGGGCAGGGCCGGGCTGATTTATACGCGGCCCTGCGCTTTGACAGATCTGTTCTGGCCCCATTTATGGCCTGCACAGCCCCCTCTGGGCCTTCTCATGGACACTGGTAATTAATGCGGAGTGCTCCGATACATGGCCATTTGGGGCCCTCATATCATTGAGGCAACAGTGAATGCTGCAGGTTTTCTGTTCCTGGGAGCAGAGAAAATGGACTCAATAAAGTATTTTCTTAGATGATGGCCCACTTGGTAGAGTCATCTTCAGCTCATGCTTTTTAGCCAAACTCCTTCATTAAACAGAAGAGAAACAGTCCTCACAAGCCTCTTATCAGAACAAAAAGGACTTGGGCATCACTTCGGGAGAGCTCGTCTTTGCCATCAAAAGTGAAGAAACAGGCGATGTACCCTCGCCTCCTGCCATTGGAAGAAATAGTAACCTGTTTGTTCAAAGGAAAATCAGTAACGAGGCGCTTAGGAAACCGCCAGGCGGCACGTGAAATCGGTGCTCCCCCTGCAGGACCTCCAGGACCGCTCACGTGCTGACAGGCGCTTCAGGTCTTCAGGGGGGAAATGCATTCACTTCTGATGTTTATTTTACCCGGGACTCTTCATTCTATGGAAACTGGCATGGGACCGGTCTCTTAGAATACGCTGAGAAACAATGCTTTTCTGTATCGAGGACTCTGTTAACTGGAGAAATAATGTTTCTTGAAATGTCAGGAAAATTTAAATGGTTGCCTTTTTTAGAATTCCCCATTCTATAGACTAATGATCAAATGTATTGATTTGAGTTTACTTTTCCATTGAAAATCCTACATGATCAGGCCCTAGCCTTTTCTCCCCCTACTGTATGTACCAATATTCAGCTCTCCTTGCCCCTCACACTCTAGTCTAATTTATTTCTTGCTGCTCTATACATACTCGTTGTATGTCTCACCTCGGCATCCTTGAGCACAATGCTTCCTCTTACAAGCTTTCCTCTTACTTCTATTTAATTGAGACTTAAGCATTTTCCTGAAATCATGCCCCCTGCCGCCGTCCACGAAGGGTTCCACGTCTTGCTGCTGGGAATCGCTCTTCCCATGTTAGTGGTCCCGTTGCACTCATGGTGGACCTGCCGGCTTACACCAGCTTTCCATGTTCTGACTGCTGAATCCTATGAGTTATTCCTCTCAGAGATGCATTTCTTGAGAGCAGGGACTATGCCTTGTTCATCTTGGGGCACAGAACCTGCTGTATTGTAAGAACTAACAGAATATAGGTCTCATTACATGACATAGGCAGCCCTGGACACCATTTCCTCCTGGACTCTTCCCTCTGCGCTCCTGCAGTGTTAGTGAATGACCGGGCCCAGGAGGGGCAGGTTCCTGTGATGTTAGTGAATGTCCAGGCCCAGGAGGGGCAGGTTCCTGTGATGTTAGTGAATGTCCAGGCCCAGGAGGGGCAGGTTCCTGTGATGTTAGTGAATGACCAGGCCCAGGAGGGGCAGGTTCCTGTGATGTTAGTGAAATGTCCAGGCCCAGGAGGGGCAGGTTCCTGTGATGTTAGTGAATGACCAGACCCAGGAGGGGCAGGTTCCTGTGATATTAGTGAATGACCAGGCCCAGGAAGGGCAGGTTCCTGTGATATTAGTGAATGACCGGACCCAGGAGGGGCAGGCTCCTGTGATGTTAGTGAATGACCGGACCCAGGAGGGGCAGGCTCCTGTGATGTTAGTGAATGACCAGGCCCAGGAGGGGCAGGTTCCTGTGATGTTAGTGAATGACCAGGCCCAGGAGGAGTCAGGTTCCTGTGATGTTAGTGAATGACCAGGCCCAGGAGGGGCAGGTTCCTGTGATGTTAGTGAATGACCAGGCCCAGGAGGGGCAGGTTCCTGTGATGTTAGTGAATGACCAGGCCCAGGAGGGGCAGGTTCCTGTGATGTTAGTGAATGACCGGGCCCAGGAGGAGTCAGGTTCCTGTGATGTTAGTGAATGACCAGGCCCAGGAGGGTCAGGTTGCACTTAGAGCCTGAGGCCAGCCTACAAGCCTGACTTTACTCCAACGTGACATTGCTTCCCATTCCACGGTGACAGGTGCTCAGGCTGAGAGGAGTTTCCACAGGCATGCCAGTTTACGGCAGCATGGACCCAGGCTTACCCCCAGGGCTGAGCCTTCGGTGGGGTTGGGGAGCACTCTCCTGGCCCCCCTTTCTCAGATGTGGTAGCCACAGGTGTGTGTGCATGTCCCTGCAGGAACGCTATCTCCACAGGCCCCGCCCAAAGCCCTCGGGTGACACATCTCTTGGATGGATTTGTTCTCTGGCTTCTTCATCAAGGTCGATGTTCCTCTGTGCCCAGATTGGAGACCCTTTTCCCTCTCAGCTCTGGGAACCCGCTGAGGCCCATGCACCCAGGGCGTCCCCGGCCCCATGTCCTGTGGATTTGAGAGGAAACGGGAGCGGCCTGGTTCACAGCGGGTTCCCACACGAAACAGCTGGGAGTTCGGGCAGATGATCTTTGTGGCCTCAGTTTACCTGTCTGTAACAAATGAGGACAGTGCGCCCCACGCAGCGCGGTGAGAAAGAAAGGCACGTGGGGAACTCTGGCACAGTTACTGCTGCTGCAAGTGCTCACAGTGGCAGCTTTAGTTACTACTTTAGAACAGAGTGGAAGGGCCCAGGTACAGCTTAGAGAGGCCCTGGGCAACCAACGTAGCCCCCCACACACCCACCTGTAAAATGGGTGCAGCCTAACAGAGAAGAACTTTTATCTCATAGCCCCTTGTGAGCCAGGAGTCCAGGCTCCTCTGGACTGGAGCCCCTGCCAGGCTGCCATCCAGATGTTGGCCCCGGATTCTCTCTGGGGCCTGGGCCAGCTGGCTCCCCAAGCTCGCACAGGCCGCGGGCAGAATTCATTTCCCATGGCTGCGGAATCCAGGCAGCTGCTTCTTCACAGCCAGACATGGAGCGAGAGAGCGAGAGCGAGAGAGAGAGAAAGAAAGCGATTCCAGGGAGATTGCATCACACCTTCCTGTCACCTGTGCCCTGTGACACTAGTCAGAAGCCACTCACAGATCCCAGGAGGGAGCACCCAGAGGCATGAATAGCAGGTGGCATCACGGGGCCACCATAATGTCTGTCTGCCACAAAAGGATGATTATAATAGACACCACCTCATGGTTGCTGTGAGGATTAGACAGAGGAACACATGTAAAGCATTTGGAACAGTGCCTGGTGCTAGTAAGTGCTCAGAAAGGTTTTTCTGCTTCTAATCAGGCCGTGAGTGGAATGAATGAGTGAATGAATGAATGACTGGGCTGGCTCAGGATTCATAACTGGGTGGATTCTTCCCATGCGAGCTTTCTGCGGGGCTGATTCCCAGTGGTTTTAGATCAGCGGCCGCGAGCTGGGCTGGGGGTGGTGTTGAATGTCACCCGTAGGTAGGTATGACTTGCCTTAGTCTGTGTAGCTAATTTCAAGCGCGCTGTTTTTAGGAAAGTGCCTGTAATTGCCACTTTTGCTACTTGTGAGTGACTTGTTGGCTGTCTTCTCTCACAGCTGTAAGAAAGGGAGTTGGAGCCAGGAGTGGGCTCCAACGAGCTGGCTTCTTCCCGTGAGCTACCTGAGAATTGGTCTGGCACAACAGGGGCTCTCATAGGCCAAGTTCAGGCATCCAGAGAGACCAGGCTCCTGGTACACAGATGGGAAGCACAAAGAACGAAGTTCTCATTTAATCAGGGGCCTTGTCTGTGCCGGGCGTTGTGCTCAATTCTCAGAGGACAACGGGAGAGAAACGTAGACAAAACTCAGGGAATTTTGAAGGCGTGGCCTCAGAGCTCTGACACTCATGCCGTTCAGGGGAGGGGAGCCCGGGCCTCCTCCCGGGGCCGGAGCTCTGTGACGGCCGTCCAATGGCACCGGGCAGCAGTGGTGCTGTGCCGGCTCCCAGCCTTGCAGACGGAAGACATTTGCAACCTCCACTTCCTGTCTCTTGCTCTCGAAACCCAGTCACCATGTCCCCAAGGCAAGGCCCGTGTGCAGGTGCATTCACAGCCAGCACCACATGCCAGCCACGGAGTGACCGTCTCAGAAGGGCACCCCCAGCTCCTGCAGAGCTGCTGCCCCATGGAACAGAGGGGAGCAGTCTCCAGCTATTCTTGCCCAAATTGCAGATTCGGGAGCAAAACGATGGTTGTTGTTTTAAGCCACTAAATTTTGGGGTGGATTTTATGCAGCAGTAGATAACTGGGACAGGTATTGTTTGGAAGAGGAGGCAGACACTAACCTGAACTAAACTAACAATTGCATATCTATAGGCTAAGGTCACTGCTCAGCTCTAACATGGGCTCTGCAGTCAGAGGGCTTCCTGGAAGAAATGATGTTGGAGCTGAGATCAAAAGGATGGAAAGAAGTTAACTGATCGAAGAGGAGCAGGAAACAGCTTGTGCAAAAGCCTCGTGGTGAGCAAGAGCCTGAGCTGCTTAAAGAAGTGGAAATAGGTGGCTGTGGACTGAGGGCCCGGGAGGAGTGACTCAGGAGCTGCAGATGTGGGCAGTGTCCAGATGTGGGAGGGCCTGTCTCTGCACCAGGGAGTGTCCCGAGTCCTCGTGGGAGCGCAGCGTGGCTGCGGGGTCACGGGCATGTGTCGGATGAGATGAAGAGAAGGACTGAAGCTCGGCAGGTTTGGTGTAACCTCCCTTCTTGCCTGCAAATGCAACCCAGAGTATGTGACCCTCTGCCGGCAGGGGCTGGGGTCTTAATTCAGTGAGAAATTGATTGTTTCCTGGCAGAAGAAAGACTGAAAAACATTTGATTAACAGTTCTAACTCCTTTTTCAAACTGCATTTCACAGCTGACCTAATTCAGTAGCAATGTCTACAGGAGTTTTTAATAGATTCACTGGGACTAGTGTTTCAGACTTCTCTCTATTTTTACATCTTCACAGAGAAGAAATTCTTCCTCGTAGCTCAGCATACTGCAGACGTTGGCCTGCTTTCTCCTCCTGCCTCTGTGCATGTGGATAACACCGAACAGAGGCTCTTACACAGATTGGACTCATGGGCATGAGGGCAGGGACTTCAACCCTCCTCTTTCTTTATTGTACCTTTTTTTAAGGCAGCGTCTTCTGCCCTTCCCTCAGGTTCATCCTTCCCTTCCTTTCCACAGCAGTTCACATTGCCTCAGACCTCAGACTCGGCTTTGCATAAGCAAAGAGCATTTTGGGAACATCTACTGCGTGCCAGGCCCTAGGCACTGTGGATGCAGAAGAGAAGTCTGGTGTAATCTCACCAGAACAGCAGGCTTCGCTGCAGCGGCAGTAGAATCACTGGAGGGGTCAGGAAGGCAGAGGTGGGAGCTTTAAAATATGTTGGTGCCTTTGACCTCTTCCCAGAGATTCTGATTGTGTTGTTTTTTACTATTTGAGTGGGAGGTTACAAACATGCCAGAGAAGTAAGCTAGACTGAGCCATGCGGTAATTGACCGGACTCAGAGACTTCAGTGTGAATCCATGATGGGCTTAGTGTAGGGACAGATGATTAGATGTCGAAATATTTATAGAAATATGTATATACTAGTACATGGTTATTACACTCACATGTCTTTCCTTGCTCTGTCGTCTGATGTGACCCAGAAGCAGTGTCACCTCAGTGGCAATGAGCACACCTGGGGGCCAGAGATCTCAGTATCAAACCCCATTCTCCAAAAAAGGAGCCAAAGATCCCGAGAAAAACGGCTGGTTTTAGGACCGAGGCAGGAACTATACACGATGAGCCTGCAGCGTCTTGTAGTGCCAGAAAGGAAGGAAATGCACACACAACACTCACCCAGGCATGGCCCCACCGTGATGAGAGGATGGCTGCCGCCAGCCAAAGCTGAGGACAGTGAGCAAGAAAATAAAGTGGTATTGGACTATAACCCCAAGTGTAAAGTAAATACCCATGAGTCCACACTGGTGTACATAAATGATAGCCTGAACAGATGGGGGAAACAGAAGAGAAATAAATCTCCCAGGCAGGATTCCAAACTTATGCATAAACTTTGCCCACCAGGAGGTGGAGCACAACTCCCCACTCCTGAAGTGTGGGCTGCACGGTGACTGCCTTCCACAGAGTATGTACAGTATGGAGAGGGGAGGAGGGCCTTGACAGTGGATAACCTGACAAGCAGTACCTCAGCCAGGTGAGCAAGGTCAACGTTAGCAATGAAGGTCGTGCTGGTCGTATGTACTCTTGAGATGATATGATGCAATGGCCACTTACCTCTGTGATCTTTCTTCCAAAAAAAAAAAAATCACCCTGAACTAATCATGAGGAAAACATCAAACAAATCCTAATTGAGGAACATTCTGCAAAATATCTCACCAGCATGTCTTGAAACTGTCAAAGTCATCAAAAGCAAGGGAAGGTTGAGAAACTGGGACAATCTGGAGCAGCTGAAGGAGACATGACAAGTAAATGTAATGTGGTGTCCTAGATGGGGTCCTGGAACAGAACAAGGACATCAGGTACCTGACTAAAGCCTGAGATTATTTCATAGTAATGTATCAATATTAGTTCATCAGCTATGACAAATGTAGCAGACTAATATAAGATGTTAATAGGGAAAGTGGGTGGGGAGTACATGGGAAATCTCTGTACCATCTGCTAATTTTTTCTTTTTTTAAAGCTATTTTTTTAAATTAAATTTTTATTGATTTCTGAGAGGAAGGGAGAGAATCATTGATTGACGGCCTCCTGCATGCCCCCCACTGGGGATTAAGCCAGCAACTAAAGCATGTGCCCTGACTGGGAATTGAACCGTGATCTTCTGGTTCATAGGTTGATACTCAACCATTGAGCCATGCCGGTGAGTTGCTAATTTTTTTTTATAAATCTAGAAGCATCTAAGATAAAAAGGTTAATAAAAAAATAAAGTCTGTTTCATAATATTTGGTTACCTCCAAATTGTTTGTCTTCTGGCCACCTAACTCGACTATGAGTTCTCTGAAGACAATGAATCCTCCTTTTTTATATTATTTTAGCATGTACTGCTATACACAATAGGTAGGCAATTATGTTTTTTACACTTACTGCAATGGCCTAACATGAACATTTTAAGTAACATACATTGCTTTTATAAAATTAAGGAGGATTTAGTTAAAGTAAAAGTAAGCATATTAAAAACAGTCATGATTATGTGATATCTAAGACTATCTCTGTTAATATTTTGATATTGTTATAGATATTTATTTTCCATTATATTAAGATAATGCATTACCTACTATTTTGAAATCTATTTTCATTAATGGTCTATTGAAGTTTTCCCTATTTTATAAACAATCTTCTTACAGTATTAATTTTAATAGCTGGATAATGTTTAAATGCTAAGTTTATGCAAGAACATAGGGAAGGGGTCCTGGCCAGGTAGCTCAGTTGGTTAGAGCATCATCCCTATACACCAAGGCTGCAGGTTCAATCTCATGTCAGGGCACATACACGAATCAACCAATGAATGAATGCATCAGTAAGTGGAACAGCAAATCTCTCTCTCTCTCTCTCTCTCTCTCTCTCTCTCTCTCTCTCCCTCTCTCCCAAAATCAATTTGTGAAAAATAACACAGGGAAGGAAGGAAAGAGGCAGGCTAAAGGCGGGGGAGAGCAGGGGCCGCAGGAGGCGATAGCATTGGGTGTCAGGAGTGCCTGGCCTGCTGGTGTGCTGGGAGTTGGGCTGGCAAAGGGAAAGTTAGTCCTCCTGGCTCCTCTGAATCCACTTTTCTGCCAACAGAGAGACCTGGAGGGGCCACTTCCATGTCTCTCCTTTCCCTCTGCAAGTGGCAGGAAGGCGATTCACCGCAAGTTGAACAGCATCTTCAGAGCCGTGATATTTCCTTGTCTCATTAGGTGGATGATCCGAGACTCCGAGGTCGGTTGGCTGACACTGAGAGCTCTGCTGTGTCTTCCTGGCGATCAGCTTCCTCAGCTCAAGGTTGGTGCGGAGGGAGGGCGTTGCAGGAAAGGCCTGAGCAGGGGGCCTGTGTTACCTTCTGCCCTCGGGCACATGAAAGCACAGGAACCAGAGCTGAGTGCTTGCTGCAAATCCTCCATCAACTTCTACTCACTGCCCCCCCTCTAATTCCACAGTTCCCACTGCCTCCCCCTAATTCCACAGTGCACCACTGACCCCTCTAATTCCACAGTGCCCACT
>NW_005871103.1:111800-136454 GCF_000147115.1 Myotis lucifugus
ACTGCCCCCCCTCTAACTCCACAGTGCCCACTGCCCCCCTCTTATTCCACAGTGCCCACTGTCCCCCTCTAATTCCACAGTGCCCACTGCCCCCCCTCTAATTCCACAGTGCCCACTGCCCCCCCTTGAATTCCACAGTGCCCACTGCCCCCCCTTGAATTCCACAGTGCCCACTGCCCCCCCTTTAATTCCACAGAGGCCACTGCCCCACTCTAATTCGAGTGGACCCAATGCCCCATTCCACAGTGCCCACTATCCCCCCCCTCCCGCTCCCTGGGACCACCTGTGCTTGAGACACACTGAGCGTCTTGCCTGGGTTTTTAGTTGGGGCCGTGCTTACATTCTTTTCCTTAAACAATGACCAGGGAGAGCAGAAGAAATCAGATGGGCTTTATATAAAACCAGCTGCCGGGTCCCAAACGCTGTGAATCCATTCCCCTTTCAGACATTTACAAGAAAAATTGAAGAGGGAACTTTACCTGAGGGGGCTGCTGTGGGTGGAGACTTATTTTTGGTGATAAGGACATTTAGGAAACAATGAGTGTTTGCGTGGGGAGTGAGGAAGCAGTCAGGAAAGTGTGGGACCGGTGGGGTTGGGGTTTTAAATAGCATGTGGGTGCCTACTGACATTTGAGGACTTTCATCTGGGGTGGATCACCGACGTAGGAAGTACATGTACAGGCATCCACTCGGCATTTAGTGATGCCAAATCGAGCACTGATACAATTTGGTGAACAAACAAATCCAGGCATTGACCTGTCCTTGTCAGAAAGATGCTGTAGGTCTTGTTGCCAGTGTTTTGGGGGTTAGGGAATGTTTATGGCCATGGACAGCCAACCTTTAAGAATACTATATTTTTAAACCTGTGGGTTTTTTACTATAGAGAAATTTCAAGATCATGTGCGTCCCTCTTAAATCCCATCCCAGGAAGGTGAGTTAGAGAAATAATAGAAGGCCCTTCTTAAAAGCATCTTTACAATGGGAGATTGGGTGTCACTAGACCATGTATTAGGAAAGAGGAGTTAGAAGGTCTGGGTGCAGATCCCTGCTTTGCTATGACAGTGTCGCCTTATCTGCATGGTTTCACTTTCCAAGGGTCCAGTTGCCATGGTCAATGGGTGCTGAAATTATTAAATGGAAAATTGCAAAAATAAGCAATTCATACGCTTTAAACTGGGTGTCATTCTGAGTCCTGTGATGAAACCTTGCACCATCCTACTCTGTTCTGCCTGGGACGTGGAGCACCCCATTGTCCACAGCCTCCATGCTGTACATGCCACCTGCCCGGCACTTGCTTAGTTGCCGCCTCGGTTATCAGATCCTCTGTCACAGTGTCAGTGCTTGGGTTCACGTGGCCCTTATTTTACTTAGCGATGGCCCCAAAGCCCAAGAGCAGTGATGCTGGCCGTTCAGGTGTGCCGTAGGGGAGCCGCAGAGCGCTGCCTTTCAGTGAAAAGGTGAGTGAATACAATGAGAGAGAGAAAGAGAGAGAGAGAGAGAGAGAGAGAGAGAGAGAGAGAGAGAGAGAATATTTACATAAGTTTTATTACAGTACTAGGGGCCCAGTACACGAAATTCGTGCACTGGGGAGGGGGTGTCCCTCAGCCCAGCCTGCCCCCTCTCACATACTGGGAGCCCTCAGGGGATGTCCTAGTGATGGCTTAGGCTCGCTCTCTGCTCCCCTTGGGGATAGGGCCTAAGCCACAGTCTGGCCTCCCTTTGTGGGAGGTGACCAGGCTGATCAGGGGAAGGCACCAGCCCCATCACCCTGCTGCTGCAGCCACTGCCAATCACTGCAGCCAGCAAGGTTTTTTCATCAACACGGACTCCAATCCCTTCACCATGAAAAAATGACAACTTTCTTTAGGCATTTTCAAGATGTGTCTTTCATATAATAATAATTTCTTTATTATTTTTTTATCCTCACCTGAGGATATGTTTCCATTGATTTTTAGAGAATGTGGAAGAGAAAGGGAAAGACAGAGAGAAACATCAAAGTGAGAGGAACACTTTGATTGGTTGCCTCCTGCATGAGCCCTGACCTGAGCCCCAGCCAGGGAGGAGCCTGCAACCTAGGTACATGCCCTTGGTCAGAATTGAACTCAGACCCTGCCATCGGCAGGCCAAGGCATTATCCACTGAGCCAAACCGGCTAGGGCAGGATATGACATTTCTTAGCTCTCCAGCAGCAGACCTTCCTTTTTTTCTCCAGGAGTGTGGTAAAAAACCCTAGATCACCTTATTGGATTCTTATTACCCAAGTTACTAAGAATATTACCAGTGGCATACACGGGGCTTAACCAATGAGCGGTCAGAAAAGGTGTTTCCTCAATTGCCAGCTTAAGCCCCGCCCCCCAAGGCCTGACGCCTCTGGCCCAGGCTTCAGGCCTGGGCAGGGGACCCCTATCTTCCCCTGATCACCAGCTCCACCCCCCGACCAGGCCTGATGCCTCTGGCCCAGGTGTCAGGCTTGGGCAGGGGACCCCTAGACCCCTCCGATTGCTGGCTCCGCCCCCTGCCTAGGCCTGACGCCTTGGCCAGAGGTGTCGACCTTCATCACCCTCTAATCGCCGGATTGGCCCCTTGCCCAGGCCTGACACCTCCGCCAGAGGTGTCAGGCCTGGGCAGGGGATCCCCATCTCCCCCCGATCACCAGCTTCTGGGCGGCTTCTGGGGCCAGCCTGAGGCCCGGGATGGCAGCTGGTGCTGGCGGCTGCGCTGTCCCAGCCTGCCTGCAGTATGCAAATTAACCGCCATCTTTGTTGGCGGTTAATTTGCATATCATGCTGATTAGCCAATGGGAGGCGTAGCAAGGTAGGGTCAATTACCATGCTTGTCTATTATTAGATAGGATGTTGTTATAATTATTCTATTTTATTATCAGTTATTGTTGTTAATCTCTTACTGTGCCTGATTTATAAATTGAACTTTATTATAGGTATATACTTGTAGGAAAAAAACCATAATACTTGTAGGGTTCGGTACTATCCACAGTTTCATGCATCCACTGGGGTCCTGGGACATATCCTCAGTGGTAAGGGGGCGACTGAACCTTGCCGTACAACATAGTCATGGGCAAGTGCATGCCACTCTGGTAAGTTCTGGTGATGTGTGATCAGAGGTATGAGTCCACATCCTTCCTCCATCCGTTCTTAGCAAGACAGAGAAATTTCCTGAACTTCAATTTACTTTTACATGAAATGAGAATAAACAGAAGCCTTACAGCCTCTAGATGTTGGGGTAAGAATGAAAGGAGGGAACAGGCTGATGAATCTAAGAAGGACAGGGGTGGGGGATGGGGGAGAGGGGGAGAGATTAACCGGGAAAAATCAAGTTCACAGCCCATCTTCAATGAGGTTCTCCAGACTTAGCTGAATAAGATTAGGCAGGAAGCTCTTACTCCCCCGAGCCTTGTTTTCTGCTTCGAGATGTGAGAACTATGATCGACTCCAATGGGGTAGTTTGGTTTTTAAATGCATTTAGTATTGACAGTGTCTGTTAGGACATGTACGCGTGGTGCTGTGTATGTACTAACTCAGGAAGCCTCACAGCTCAACTGGGTACAATATTATGATGTCCATTTTGTAGAGATAATCCTTTGCCGTTTTATAGACATCAGAATGCTCTGAGGTTGTCCTGGCTCTTTTCTGTTTAGATTTACTCCCTGGGAGATGTCATCTGGTCTCAGGCTTCAAACATCATCTAGCTGTGAAGACTTCCAACCGAATCTGCCAAGCCTCAGCCACTCCCAGGAACTCCAGACCCACACACCCACCCGCTCACTCTAACAGGCATCTGAAAAGGACCTAAGCCAAGCATGTCAAACTCGTAGCCCATGGGCCACAACAAATATCTTTGCAATCCAACCAATATGACAGTATATAAAAAAACGTATTAATAAAAATTTTGTAACTTAGTTTTTATAATATCCTGTTATATATAATTATTAATAATGAACTACAGTTCACTAATGATTGATTACTATAATCCTGTTGCATTCATTTCCCTTATGCACCTTACGCAAAGGTGCACCATTTCTCCACTAATACTAGCAGTGAATATTATAGCAGCCGATCGCCATGGCATTAGTCTTGGACTGATTTGTTTGGTGTGTGCAACAGGAAATATTTCGCTTTCGGAGAATAATAAAAATAGGTTTATTTGCATTATGCTTATTAATTTGTGCAGTTATTCAGTGTCTGGTAAGTTAATGTTCAAGAAAAAATATTAATTTTTATTAAAATGTTCTATTATTTTATGTTAATGATGACTCATTTATTTCAGCCCTTTGTATTCAGCATGTCTCTATCGAAATAAACCTATGTTTCTATGAAAATTGAAGCTTTTGTTTTTTTGCTGCCACATAAACTTAAACCTTGTTTATTTGGCCCGTGTTAGCCTTTGAGCTCGACATGCTTGACCTAAGCCAATCTCAGGAGATTCCCCTAAATGTGCTCCTTTTCCAGTTGCACCTTCTTGATAAATGTCACCTCTCTTCTTTCCATTGCTGAGGCTGAAAACCTTGGAGTCATCCTTGAATCTTCTCTTAATCTGACCTCCCACATCCCATCCATGAAAAAAAAATACTTTCGGCTCTGCCTCTGGGCCCCTTGCACTCGGAGTCTACTGCGACCTCATCATCCAAGTCATCACCATCTCCCTCTGGATCATCGCAGGAGCCTTCCGACTGGTCTGCTTCTGAGCTTGCCCCCATGGTGGGCTATTCTCAACACAGCAGCCAGGGAAATGCCGTTGGAAAGATAAGTTAGATAAGTCTCTTCTGCTCTACACACTCTGATGGCTGCCACCTCATCAGAGGAAAATGCAAATCCTCCAAGGCCTGTGAGGACTGACCTGATCCGCTGCCTCGCGTGGCCCTCTGACCTCATCTCCTAGCAACATGGTCTTCCTTGACCTGTCTCCAACCTCTGGCAGTCTGGCTGCTTCCCCAACGCCCTCATTTCCGTCTCAGAACTTTTGTGCTCGCTGCTCCCTCTGCCTGGAGTTCTCTACTCTCACATACACACATGACTCCTCTCCTCGCTTCCTTCAGGCATTTCTCAAACATTCTCCTGGCTCCTCTTTCTAGATCACAAGCCCGGAAACACTTCCAACCCCCTTCTTTGAATGGTCCTTCTCCTTAGCACACATCATTCCTCAAATATTACACATTTCCTCTGTTTTCAGTCTCTGTCCCTCTAGAATGAGAACTCCACCAGGGTAAACACATCTGTTTTGACACTTAGCAGGTGCTCAATTCATTTTGGAATTGATTCATAAGGGAACCAAACCTCACAGAGATTAAGAAGCTACCGACACTCAAAAAGGTTGAGACAAGCAGTAGCATTTACAGTATCTGATGCGGAAGGTCTCTCTGAGATTGGAAAAGGGGGAATTCAGGCCCTTTGGGCGATGGTGCATTCATTTCTGAGAGTCCCTCAATTGCTGTTCTTGCCAAAAGGTGATTTTTAAAATATATATTTTATTGATTTTTTACAGAGAGGAAGGGAGAGGGATAGAGAGTTAGAAACATCAATGAGAGAGAAACATTGATTAGCTACCTCCTGCACACCCCCTACTGGGGATGCGCCCGCAACCAAGGTACATGCCCTTGACCGGAATCGAACCTGGGACCCTTCAGTCCGCAGGCCGATGCTCTATCCACTGAGCCAAACCGGTTAGGGGCAAAAGGTGATTTTTAGAATTCTCAACAATGGTGCCCAGCAAGTAAGCCCTGCCTGGCTGCCCGGCGCGTAACCAGCTGACACAGCTAAGTCCAGGAGTTCTGTGTCTAACCCAGATTCATAGGCCCTGACATGGCCTGTCAGCTCCCACTGCCTGAGCTTCTAAATTGGTGTGATCTTAGCATAATTAGGCCGGTTTTTGTCATCCCACGACTGCTAAGTATGCAGCTGCTGTGGCGTGCCGAGGTTCCTCTGGAAGCAGGTGACATATCATGAAATATTTATTAAAAAACAAGTGCAGCCTTTCTTAATTTTCACCGCTGACTGCTTCACCTCAAAGTCCTGGAGAGGTGAGTCTGTGCACGGCACCACCGCTCGAGTATGGTAATTCCCGTCTGATCTCTCATTTTCCTCCTGCACATCTGGGCACAGTTTTCGGCTCTTTGAAAAGCTCCACTCAGCCTCACGGCCTGCGTGTTTATTTTCCCCGGTCTGCAGTGCCTTTTGTCTTATCATTCCATTTCTTAGGCTGTTTCAGATGGATAAATATTGCCCCAACTGCTCTAGCTTAATAAAACTATTATTGCTCATCATCTCTCTGTGCTAGAATTATCTGGAAAGTATGCACTGGGGTTGTTTCCTGTTTTTTGTGTATTAATTAAAAAAAATCACTTCTTTCTCTGGGACCCCTGCAGTATATTCTTGGGAGAGCAGAAACAGATCTCTGGACACGAGTTAATGAATTCAGGTCAGCAGAGAGAGGACAGGAGGGTGTGGAGAGGCTGAGCCACATGCACCTGCTCAATTAATATTTGACAAAGGAGACAAGAGCATACAGTGGAGCAAAAACAGTCTCTTCAATAAATGGTGTTGGGGAAATTGCACAGGTACATGCAAAAAACTGAAACTAGACCACCAACTTACACCATGAACAGGAATAAACTGAACATAGATTTAAAAACTTAAATGGAAGTCATGAAACCATAAATATCCTAGAAGAAAACATAGGCAGTAAAATCTCAGACATCTCACATAGCAGAATTTTTGCCTATACATTGCCTAGGGCAGTGGTCGCAAACTCATTAGTCAACAGAGCCAAATATCAACAGTACAACGATTGAAATTTCTTTTGAGAGCCAATTTTTTTAAACTTAAACTATATAGGTAGGTACATTGTTATTAACTTAATTAGGGTACTCCTAAAGCTTAGGAAGAGCCACACTCAAGGGGCCAAAGAGCCGCATGTGGCTCGCGAGCTGCAGTTTGCAGACCACGGGCCTAGGGCAAGGGA
The DNA here is from genome assembly GCF_000147115.1 of Myotis lucifugus. Lineage (NCBI taxonomy): Eukaryota > Metazoa > Chordata > Mammalia > Chiroptera > Vespertilionidae > Myotis > Myotis lucifugus. The sequence continues at coordinate 118,776 of NW_005871103.1, forward strand.
AGCTATGGAAAAAAATAAACAAATGGGACTACATCAAACTGAAAAGCTTCTGCACAGCAAAAGAAACCAGCATCAAAATGAAAAGAAAACCCACTGTATGGGAGAACATATTCACCAATGATACATCTGATAAGGGGTTAATATCCAAAATATATAAAGAACTCATACATGTCAAGAAGACAAATATTCCAATTAAAAACAGGCTAACAACCTGAATAGACACTTCTCCAAAGAGGACATATAAATGACCAAGAGACATATGAAAAAAATGATCAAAGTCACTAATCACCAGAGAAATGCAAATTAAACTTACAATGAGGTATCACCTCACACTTGTCAGAATAGCTACCATCAACAAATCAACAAACAAGTGCTGGCGAGGATGTGGAGAAAAGGGAACCCTAGTGCACTGCTGGTGGGAAGGCAGACGGGTGCAGTCATTATGGAAAACAGTACAGAGTTCCCTCAAAAATTACAAATGGAACTACCTTTGACCTTTCTTGGAATATATCCTAAGAAACCCAAAACACCAATCAAAAAGACACACCCCTATGTTCATAGCAGTGTTATTTACAATAGCTAAGATCTGGAAACAACCTAAATGCCTATCATAGGTAAGTGGATAAAAAAGCTGTGATACATTTACTGGTACATCATGGAATCCTATGTGGTTATATAAAAGAAGGATCTCTTACCTCTTGGGACAGCATGGATAGACCTAGCGAGTATTATGCTAAGCAAAATAAGCCAGTCAGAGAATGACAAATACTATATGATTTCACTTATATGTGGAATCTAATGAACAAAATAAACTGACTAACAAAATAGGTCCAGAGGCATGGATACAGGGAACGGACTGACAGCTGTCAGAGGGGATCAGAGCGGGGAGGACTGGATGCGTGAAGGTGAAGAGATTAGCCAACAATATATGCATAACCCACAGGCACAGATATCAAGGTGGTGAAGGTCTGGGGTGGCGTGGGGGCTGGGTGGGAGGGGACAGCATGGAGAAATGGGGGACATCTGTAATACTGTGAACAATTTTTAAAAAGAACTAGACAAGTGCTGATACAGTGGAGTTCATCTGCAGATAGCCCCAGAGCTAACTGCTGTTCTCCATTTTGTGCTTATTGTTTCTCTCCTTTTTACAAAATAGTATTACTACATTTGTTTGTATTTCTAAACAATATATATTTCATTTTTATGGTTTTAAAGACCAATAAGATGGTAACAGTTCTGTGACATATTTCCCCCCACTAATACAACCCACAACTCCATCATAACTAATACATATGGTCCAGAAAATTCAAGCACGTGAAAGTGGGGGCCACGTTACTTCCAGATGAATGAAGTGAGAAGAGCAAGCCCGGTGAGGTGGTTGGCTAGAATTCTGAAAGTCCGGACCCACCATTCAAACCCATCCTGGTCCTGCCTGCTCCTGGTGTATACCAGGGGGGGAAATTATGCAATCTGTGTCACCATTTAGAGCACAGCCATCAGGTGGAGCCAACTGAGCTGCACTGGACTCAGATGAGAATGTTTTCAGGTCACTGAGATTTGGGTTGTTTTTTAGAGCGGCTGGTTTCAGCTGTCCCAACCAATACAGCTTCTTTCCACTCCGAATGACTCTTTTTGGATTTGTGCCTCTCTGTGTCTTCATCAACCTCACTTGAGATTTGTTGACTTTACCAGAACTGACTTTGACTGAATGGACCATCTCTATCTAAAGGTTTGTGTTTTTATTTCACTTAAAAAAATTTCCCATCTGCTTTCCTTGAGCCGGTGCAGTTATTTCTTTTCTAATCCCTTTAACTAGTTGCTTAGCTCATTAATTTTCAGCCTCTCTTCTTTTTGTATGCAAACATTTAGAGCTACACATTTTCTTAAAGTCCTAGTTTTGGTCCATGTCACGTCTGATTTGTAGCTACATCAGTCAGGATAGTTTAGATATGCTACAGTAATAAACAGCTCCAAAGTCTCATTTAGTCAAAACAACCACAGTTTCTAACAAGTTCCAAGTTGATGCTGGTGATGCTGGTTCATGGGCTACCCTGTGAGGAGTACTGCTTTAAATTAATTCTTTCCTTCTTACTAAATGAGACCTTAAGCTGGTAATAGCTGTGCAATAAGCTATGTACCTTACGTGATGAATTAGATAGGAAACCTCCATTCCTGAAGTCACTCATTCCTTTCTATTATGTCTTCACATCCTCAGGGAGACACAATTTGATGGCGTGAACCCTCCTTTTCAGGTGGGGGAATTAAGGGGCATAAGAGTTTCCCCGCAAGGCCCGGGTGCTGACCTCACCTGGTCTTGTTCAACTCTGAAAGCTCGTGCAGCGTGCCACTGCAGCGTGTCCCCTCACCTTTCCTGACCTGCCCACCTTGAAAGCCACCCAACAAATTGAAATTCCAGCCTACAGGCTAACTCTCACTTAATGAGGTTTCTTTCACATAAACCAACATTGGGACATCTTGCTATCCTCTCCAACCATTGGCTGGGCCAGAGGTCGGCAGCCCAGTGGGAATGCTCTGTGTAACAAGAACAATGAGGAAAGCAGACCATTCAGACGCTCATCCCCACCAGGCCAGGAGCATTACTGTTCTTGTTCTTCCCATGACACCAGGTTATTAGACTCTTCATGATCAGAAAAGTTGAGATTTCTATTGTAGTAGGAGAGAGTAAAGAAAGCCCTTTTTCCAAGCCTGGCCTCATAGGGACGTAATGTTTGATTGTTCAAAAGGCAGTGGCATCAAAGGAGAAGAAGGGACAGTTTGCCCCTGGGCAGAGATGAGTATTTTTAAATTGCCTATGGGTGGTGATAAAACAGCAAACTTGTGGATTTTATTATAGTTTTTAATTTTTTTGTAGAAAATGCACCCTCTTAGCACCTGTGCTGGGGCTGAGTGTGCTCACCAGCTACCCTTGGGTTGTTAAAAGGACAGGCCTCCGGGGTAGAGGGTGGGGTTGGTGAGCAGCTCTGGGCGGCTCCCTCCCACAGCACCCAGGAAGGCAGACCTGCGCTCACAGTGCCTGTGGGCGTCTGCAGAGGGAGCCCCCTGCCCCGCCCCCCCGCCCCCAGCCCCGTGGTGTGGCCGTAGGAGCTGAAATCCTAAGGGAGTGACTGCATGAGCAGCTCTGAATGCACGACAGGGATTTAGTCAGTGGACATCCTAGCTGCCACCCACACGGACAGAGTATCAGAGGCTTTTCTCCAAGCTCACTGGGCTTCCATAGATTGCAGAGTTCTTTTCCTCCATTTCTCCAAAAGGATTAAAATTTCCCACCCATGTGGTGATGGGGCATGGGGAAAGGTTTGATTTAGAAAATTAAGGAATATGGTGTTTCTTGTATTCGTGTGTCAAGAACCAAAGTGATCTCAGTTAAGCTGTCTTACTTATTGCCGTATCCTTTTTGTTTGTTTGTTTTGTTGTTGTTAATCCTCACCCGAGGATATTTTTCCATTGATTTTTAGAGAGAGTGGAAGAGAGGGAAAGACAGAGAGAAACATCAATGTGAGAGAAACATTGAATGATTGCTTCCTGAATGAGCCCTGACCAGGGCCCAGGCCGGAGAGGAGCCTGTAACCAAGGTGCATGCCCTTGACCGGAGGGAATCAAACTTGGGACCTTTTGGTCTGCAGGCCAACACTCTATCCACTGACCCAAACTGGCTAGGGCTGCCATATTTATTCTTATAATAACTCTCAGAGCTTGAAGAAATCTGAGTGATCCTTTATTCCTTGCAGATAAAAGGGAACAAACTGATTCAGAAGCATATTGCACAACGAGTCTCCCCAAACAGCTATTTGCTGCCTCTGGTCAAAGCAGGGAGTTACCTGGTTCCACAGGAAGGCTGGGGTCTCAGGATGAATTCCCAGCCCCACTTTTCCCTTCTAGTGGTTTGTGGCCGGCTCACTCTCCTGTGTTTGATGAGACAGTCTGGGCCATGCAGAGTGGGAATGTGAGCCAAAGAAAGGACTAGTGGGTTCCCAGGAGAAGGAAGGAAAATAGGGAAAGAAAAACTTGTGTTTCCACAAATGTAGGGTACCTTCTTCTCTCCTTCCCCCTGAGAAAATGGCTTATTGGGGAAAGGATACTTTCGCCCATAACCTGTTGGTACCTTCTCGACAGCATGTTGTATCCCTTCCTTGGGGATACTCACATCTCTTGATGGTTGCCAGTTCGGCCTGTGTCCCCCAAAGCAACACCAATGCCTCCTTGATCGTGAAGTCACCATGAGATTATTCCAGAATCTTTCACCAAAGTCTTCCAGAAGGCCCTGCTCGCCCACTCCTGGTGGATGGGTTTTTCTTCTACCACAGGAGGCAGGCTATAGAGTGTAGATCTTACCCCTGAATGGAGTCCATTCAAGGCCCTGAGAAAGACCCAGTTCTCTCAGCGCCCCCTCGCCTATTCTCATCATCCCTTTTTGAAGCACTTCCTTCCCTGAAGGTACATTAAGATGAGCCTGGATGACTTCATGCTGGGACAGGTTCAAGCTCAGGTATTCCTGGTTGCTTTATGCACTTACTACTACATAAAATAAACCCAACATGTATTGATTTAATCAGCAATGTTGGTATGTTTTTTCTCCTAGTTTCGGTCCATCACTTGAGTCTCTCATGCAGGGGCAATCTCCACAGGCCTGGCGATTGGTGCTGGCCACTGGCTGGGGCTCCACAGCCTGTCCACGGGGTGTTTGAGTATTTGCAGTGCATGCCCCGCTGGCTTCTCTGTTCCAGCCTTGGGGGTCACTGCCACTTGCCCTGAGTTCTACTGGTTGAGGCCATCACAAAAGTCTGCTCAGACTCTAGGGAGAGCATGTCAGCCCCACCTCCTGATGGAGGAGAGTCAAGGCAGCATTGTGAGAAGAGCATGCGCGACGGGAAATATATTATTGCAGCCAGTTTTGGAAAATATAACCTGCCACAACGACTGATAAAAATTTAATGAGTGTCCCAGGGATAATTGTTGGAAACACAGGTTTCCTAAATTTTGGCGGGTGCAAGCCTTACCACAAAAGCCTGGATATATAGTATTAGAAAGTAGGGTTGTCCCTGGAATGTGATCTAGGACAGTAACCAGAAGCTGTGCATGAGAGATTAAAAAATGAGTGAAATTTAGGGCCTGACATGGGGATATCACAAGTGTGAAGAAAGACAAAATACTAGAGGTTACAATGTGAGAATGTTCTGCAATTCTCTTCTCCCTGCATGTGCTTAAAATAAAGAAGATGGTTTTCCTAAGGAAACTCTGATTTCAGGAGACTTTGGGTGTTGGGGATGCAGAGCTGGGAGGATGGAGTAGGCAGGGTGGGGCTGGAGGGAGAGAGAAATGGGGGAAAAGGAAGAAGAAGGTAAAGGAGTCAGGCCTGCAGCAGCGAGTGAGTGCCGTACCCAGAGAGAAGAAAGCACTGGCCTGGAGGGAAGGAAGAGCTGGGGTGTAGTCTGAGGGTCCTTAGAGGACAGTTATGCTCAGGGGAGTAGAGGAAGGAGGACTTCATGGGTTTGAACTGCGCATTTGCTGTTCTGTAATATCTTTTTGTTGTTGTTAATCCTCATCCAAGCATATTTTTTCCATTGATATTTTTTAGAGACAGTGAAAGGGAGGGAAGGAAGGGGATACATCTACTGGTTGCTTCTCGCATGCACCCTGACCAGGACTGGGGTTGAACCTGAAACCAAGGTATGTTCCCTTGACTGGGAATCAAACCTGCTACCCTTCGGTGTACTGGCCGGGCTGTTCTTTAATATTCTTAATAGATTTGAGAAAAGAATGGCATTCTCTTCAAATTCATTTGGCCACTGAATTGTGCTTTCGAATGAGATTCATCCTCAAGACTGAACCCCTTGGGTATCGGAGTTGAAGAACCCAGAAATTAATGTGTGGGTGAAAGTGTGATCTCTGAAATCACACAGATCCGAACGCGATCTTGGCTGAGGGCTGGGGACAAGTTGTTTACCTTCTTTGGGCCTCAGTTTTATCCCCAGTCAAATGAGGTCATGTGTCTCCAAGTCTCCCCTCGAATTTTAAATAATGGACCTGAGGCAGCCCCAAATCATATGACTTCCTGCGCCCTGGCACCCAGGCAAAAATCAGGACTTTGAAAAATAGAGTTCCCGAACAGAATAATAAGAGGAGTCGCTTAAAATAGAGGCTCTCCAGCAAATCCAGGGCACAAGACTCTTCGTTTAAGACAATTAAAGCTCCTCCGCCGCTGGGGAAACTGGGGCATTCCACCTGGCTCCTCGCGTCTGCATGGCACAGCGCTCACATCAGGAAGTGGCACAAGAAGAAAGTGGAGTTCTGTTTTTAAAAGTACACCCAAATTCTGATTTTAACTTTTCTTCATCGATACTTAAAGTGAAAATAAGGTGGAACCTGAGACAAGATATCAACTTTCCCCCCCAAACTTAATGTTTTATTTGGGGAAATATTCAGAGATTTTTATCTTTTAAGATTTAGATGGATTTCAGCCCCCATCTGCTATAAAAATGAGCAGTTTCAATGTGAGTCATATATTATTTGAAACTATTTTGGAAGATCCTACTTTTTCCTATTATTTTTCAAACCTGTGGGTTTTTACTTGAACCTGGAGCCTTCTGCTGCTGATGACAACAATGATAGTGGTTGAACAGGAAAACCTGCAATATTCTGGACCCCTCTGTATCCTCAAATTAGTTATTTTTCCTCTTTTTCTTTGTTCTTCCTTCTCTCTCTCTGTAGATCTTGTCTTTCGTGACCATCATCCCGCCATTTTTTGAGCCAGTCATATTGCTTAGGACTTTTACATATCCTGTCATTTAATTTTTATAACAGCTCTCTGAGTGTTATATTATTACTAGAGGCCCAGTGCACAAAATTTGTGCACTGGGTGGGGGGGCCCTCAGCCCAGCCTGCCCCCTCTCACAGTCCAGGAGCCCTCAGGGGATGTCCTACTGACAGCTTAGCCTAAGCTGTAGTCTGGCCTCCCTCTGCAGGAGGCAACTGGGCTGATCAGGGGAAGGCACCACCCCCATCACCCCACTGCTGCTGCCACTGCTGGTCGCTGCAGCCGCCAAGGTGTTTTCATCAACATGGACTCCAGTCCCTTCACCACAAAAAAAATGACAACTTTCTTTAGGCATTTTCAAGATGCCTCTTTCATAAGATATGACATTTCTTTCTTTCTCTCTTTCTTTCTTTTTCTCTCTTTCTTTCTTTCTTTCTTTCTTTCTTTCTTTCTTTCTTTCCTCACATGAGGATATTTTCCCATTGATTTTTAGAGAGCGTGGAAGAGAGAGGGAAAGACAGAGAGAAACATCAATGTGAGAGGTACACTTCAATTTGTTGCCTCCTGCATGAGCCCTCACCTGGGCCCCGGCCAGGGAGGAGCCTGCAACTAGGTACATGCCCTTGATCAGAATTGAACCTGGCCCCCCTGTGGGTTTGTGTCTCTGCTCTGGCCCCAGCAGCCCAACACTGCAGCTGTGGGGCTGGGGCTGGGGGCCAGCCCCCCTGCGTGTTGTTCTCTCCGGCTCTGGGGCCAGGCACGTGCCGCCCTGTCTGCTGTTCTCTCAGGCTCTGGGCCTGCACCAGGCCCCTCCTCCTGAGCTGGTTGTAACCGTTATGGTGTCCTGGCCTAATTTGCATATTACCTCTTTTTTTATATATATAGATATCCAATTTAGAGGTGGGGAAATATAAACCCAGCATGATTAATTAACCTGTGCAAGGTCCCACAGTCTGCAAAATGGCAGAGCTAAATGGCCTGATTCCAAAATATTTCTCATAACATAAAAAATTATTTTATTTTTATTCACTCACAACTGCTAGCAGTTGACCATTTTCTCCCCAAGCACACCAAGTAACAGCTTGGAGTGTGATTGCTGGATCATATCGTAGGACTATGTGTAGCTTTGTAAGAAACTGCCAAACTATTTCCAGAGTGGCTGCACTATTTTTGCATTTCCACCAGCAATAGATGAGACTTCCTGTTGGTCCACAAACTTGCAGCATTTGGTATTGTCAGGTTTGTGTGTTTGTGTGTTTTAACGTTAGCCATCCTCATAGGCGTATAGAGGTATCTCAATGTTATTTTACTTTGAAATTCTTTAATGATGTATGATGTTGAGCAACTTTTCACAGAATTATTTGCCATCCATACCTCTTCTTTGGTGAGGTGTCTTCAGATTTTTTACCTATTTTAAAATTGGGTTAGTTTTTTTCTTATTATTGAGTTTCATGGATTCATTGTCTATGGTAGATACAAGTCCTTTATCAGATATGTGTTTGGCAAAGATTTTCTTCATCTATGGATTGTATTTTCATTCTCTTATGCCCTATTGCTTTTTTAAGAGGATTTTTCCAAATTATTAAAATTTGGAAATGTCCTTTGACAATTTTGCCAAATGATGCCAGGTAAAGCAAATAAAACAAAATAAAACACTGAATCTTCTATGAAGAAAGTAAATAGTTTCCATTATTCATATTGATTTAAACTTAATCTGACTTCCCAAACATTGTCTATCTCACCCACCAGCACTCACTATTTTATCACTAAAGTATCCATAGTATGAGACCATGTAGTGCAGTCTTACAAATAAGTGAGAAGTTTGACTGCTGCTAATAATAGTAGTTATTGGAATTGCTCCTGATTGTCTGCAGTGAAATGTGGTGTTCTCAGCTATTCTCAGATCTTCTAAGATGAGGCCTGTCTGTGACACCCTGCTTGTTCATTGTGCATTCGTTATCCCAAACTAGCTGGATTATCTTTGGGAATTTCTATTTAGGTGTTTTGATTTCCACCCACTCCCTTGGATTAGTCATCCTAGGCTAGATTATGCTGCAGTGCCACTCCAAGTCTCAGAGGTTCAAAACCTGCACGTCCCTCTTCATGTCTCATGAGGGTCATCCTCAGTTAGTCTGCAGGTGATAGAGGCTGGACCATTGGGCATGTTGCTGGTTGCTATGGCAAGGGAAATAGGAATATGGAATGGACCACTGGGTCCTAAAGTTTTCTTCCCAGAACTGACTCAGTTTCCTGAGCCATATCAAGCCACATGACCATATCATACTTGAAAGGGGCAAGGAAGTAAAACCTACCATGTACGCAATGGGTGAGACCAGCCATATCTGTGAATAGCCCACAGTCCCATGACTGGAGAATCCTGAAACATTTGGGCTATTTTTTTCAATTAAAAACAAATTTAAATTACAATTTACATTCAATATTATTCTGTATTAGTTTCAGATGTACAACCTAGTGGTTAGACAATCATGTACTTTACAGAGAAGCCCCTCCAATATTTCAAGTGCCCACCTAGCCCCATACATAGTTATTATAAGATAATTGGCCTTATTTCCATAGTGTAGTGGTTATCATGTTCACCTAACGTTCTGGCTACTATTGTTATTTATCACTGAGTATGCATTAGGGGGTCTTGAGTGGGTCTTTATGGGGAACTGGTTACACCCTGTACCCTCACATTCAGCCAAATGACAGTCATTTGTTACAGAATGTGCTGAGAAAAGGCAGGTTTAATAAAACTGAACTTGACTGTCACTTCTCTTCTTTTGGAGGAATAAGAGTGCACAGGACTCATTTGGTTTTCCTACCCAAAGCCAAACCATCAGGGGGAGAGTGGTAGTGAGAAAAGCATTTTTGAAAGCGTGTAGGTTTTGCAAGAAAGGAAGAGAAGCATCATATTCCCCACTGGCTTTCTCCCAGGCAGTCAGACTCCCTGCTCATGCTGGTGCTCCCTGTGTGGGGTGAAAGGCATAACTGCAGTGAGCGGTGGGCGTCCCAAAGATGAAGCCAATCTATGCCCATGTAGGGGTGGAGAAAACATGAGAACGGGGACCTCAGATTTGTTGGAAACCACTAGGTCTGGGACAAACAGGCCTGTGGCAAAGGCATATGCCCTGATGGCACCAACAGAAATATGTGGGCCAATCTGTGAGGAATAATCAATACCAGGGAAGTGGGCTGAGATTGAGTCCCTCACCTGCTTGGCCTTTTGGGGCCTGCACAAGCACATGCTTCAGACCATGAGCTCTCGGCTTTCTTCACACAGAGAAAGACCAATCTAGTCAATGTCTCTCAGGATGGTTCACATTAGGAAGGGGTCATTGTCACCCACAAAGAAAGCAGCCGTGCCACATGGTGTCATGGCACAAAGACACAGGAAACACCAGTTGTCTCCCTCCTTGTTCCAAGGCAGAGGAGTGAGGGCAGGTTTTGGGATGGGATGCAAGTGCGGGAGTACATACCCCCTCCACTCCACACTCCTGATATCATAAATCTAGCCTGTGCTGGGCTGTGGGGGGAAAATATACTGAGCTGAATAGAATATGAGATTGAAGGTGGGAAAAACTAAGTGTTCACTATAATGAGACTGCTTAAATAACCAAAGTGACTGCAAAGCCATGGGTTGGAGCTCAATAGTGAGAAAGCTGAGCTTTAACAATACAACATGAGTAGCAAAGAAAAAATGAGGCCCATCTTTGTTTATACCTCAGCAAATTGAAACTGTAATCAACCTGATTCCATATAATAAAGCAACTCACATCGGTACAGTGACTTCTAGTTTAAAAAATGCTTTTCTGTCCTTCTTCTCCATTGATCCTTTGAGCAGCCCTGAGATGTATATAGGACAGATATCATTACTCTATTTTTAAATGAGGAAACTACGGTTTCAAGTGATGAAGTGACTTGTCCAAAGCTACATGGTCATTAAGCATCTTAACCACTAGTTGTGTCCAGTCCGTCTGATTTCCTTTCTGTTATCCTAACAGGACAGATGGAGGAGACAGCTCTAGAATCAAATGAATCATTGATGTTAAGAAAATAGTGGAACAAAAAGAAATTTTTCAAATAGGTAAAGAATGAAGTAAAAATGAGAGTGTTTCTTGTGGTGAAATATTTGGTCCGTAGCATTCAAATATCCTGAGTATAAATCTATTAAAAGTTCAGATTTTTAGCATCCACCCTCAGAGCTTTTGAATTAGAATTTCACAGTTGCCACCCAACATTATGCATGTGTAACAGTCTCCCTCAGTGATTCCTCTTATCCAGGGGTGTAAAGTCAGGCACCACACTTTCATGCTTCTTTGGCTCTTTTCTTCCTTATAACTTGCTGAGAATCAGACACGGTACTTGGATAATACTTTACAAAACTGGCTCCTTTAATCTTCACAACTATCCAAAGAGGTAGGTGCTAATATGTCCATTTTATAGTTAGGAAAACTAAGGCGCAGACATTGAAATAACTTGTCCAAAGTCACACGGCTAGTAGGCAGACGCGCTAGGATCCAAACCCAGGCTGTTGGATTCATAAGCCTGTGGGATTAGCTTTCAGTCTCCATCACCTCTGCTCATGTTCGCCTTTCACGTTGCCCAGGTTTTCTAAGCCCTTTGATTATAGCAAAATGAGCTGCTCTGTCGTGTCTGAGAAAAGCATATCAAACATATTCAGAGCCAGGCCCTTAACGGAGGTTAGATAAGCTCATTTTTCAGTCCTACAAAAGTCATCAAAAGAATGCTTGTAGAGGATGCTATTCACACACTGATTCAGCTCTCAATAACTTATTAATCTATTAATGTCTCTCTTTTCTTCTATTTTATTCTCAGAGAAGCAGCCAAGTTTTCTCCTAGGGTGTTTTTTTTTGTTTTGTTTTGTGTGTGTATGGATGAACATAATAATTTGTTAATGGTTTTTCTATTATTGCTCTAGAATTGGACCCCGAGAATATCAAAGTGGGGGGAGGGGCTGGGGCAGGAAGAGGGAGAGGAGCCCATCTTGCTTGTCTTGCTTCTGAAATACCTGTTGAGCCAAAGGTCCTCTGAAGTGCAGACTTTGCTTCCATCATGGCCTCGCTGCAGAATCTCTTCACGCCTGCGCTGCCGACTTAGCCTCAAAAGTCTAGGCTCCCCATGGAAGCCATCTCACATGCTGTAGTGCATCTTTCTGCACTGTGCAGAGACGAGTTTAGTATGGAGAGATCTGGTTTAAGAAACTTTATGTGGGAACCCATTCTCTTGATCATACTAGGCACTTTAAATTTATTACAATTGTATTTCTCTATCTCACGATTGAAATACAGCATGTTTATTTATCAAATGTACCGCAACCATAAAGCTAAAGAAAATACCTAAGGATCTAATTGCAAAGGTGTTGCCAGAGCTGAGAGTAAAGAGGAAAAGGTGAGCCAGCCTGGAGTTTACCAGATGCAAGAAGGTGCTACTGCAGGCAGAATTTGAGGAACTAAGCGAGAAGGTGGTGTTACAAGAATCCAGGAGTCAGGGATGCCTGAGGGAGTGGAGCCTTGGAGTGGGTACTGGCCCAGGGGACCACGTGGCTGGGACTTTCAGGTGAAAGCTGACATTCTGGGGCCGAAGCAGGGGTTTCCAGAGAGTGAGGAGCACAGAGGGGAGGTGTACCTGCAGGAACTGGGAACATGCAGGAGGTGCAGGCAGGGACAAGGTGCTTCCTGAGGAGAGGGGGGAGGAGAGTTATCCTGGCTGCTCCTTTCTTTCTGGCCTCCAATCTTACGACATTGCCTCCCATTAGCAAAAGAGCCCTGGAAGAGTCGTTTTCAGCATTCTACTTCCTGTGATGCAGAGCAACTGGGCAAATGATCCGTACAGACACTAAAAGGAAATGACATGTGAGTGGCACCACAGTGATAGCTTACAAATGGGAAGGGGGTCACAAAGTCTGGAAACACAGAAAAAAATATATGTAATACATAGTTTATTGATGTTACATTATAGTACATATGTTCAATGACATTACAGGATATGTTCATTGTTTTGACCTTCAAGTAGTGGTCCATAGTTCAGTGCACTATGAAAATTGCCACAATAATGGTACATCAATGCATTTCCAGCCGTCCCTGCACAGGCATATGATATCTGTTGCATCGATGACTTATACCTTTGATTTTCATTGCATAAACCTGCATCTTCAGCATATCCCCAAAGAACTGTGTTCAATCTGTTTTTAAAACAACCACCTATTTTTCCATCTGCCTTATAGACATTAACTTGTTTCATTAGCTATTATTGTGCATTAAACTCCATCTGTAATTTATTCCACAGAGAAGATCTGAGTCAAGCTACAGCAAAGTAAACCTCTTCCAGTTTTGCATTCTCGATTTCATGACAGGTAACCGAGGGCCTGGTGGTCAGAATGAACTGAAGAAATAAACTGGGGATGAACTTTGCTATGTGTTTCAGTTCATTTCACAGTGGGGGCCTGCAGTGTAGAGATCTAGAAATGTTACCCACCGGGCACTCAGGAGATCAGGAAACCTGAGAAGTCCTCCTGGAGGATCACAATTTGAGCAGAACTGAAGATCTGAAGTTTATTCATTATCGATCCAGACAGCAAAATGCAAGGGCTGTAGTCAGGTTATCATGTCAAATGGTCACCTCAGCCTCCCCAGAGACCACGCATGACACACAGGCCTGGGAGCCGTTTCCTCCTCCAGCCTCTTAGCTAAATATTAGTCTTCACACTCTGCTGTCGCTGTCCAAGCTGTAAACCTCAGGCTTCCTGGCTCCTGGCTGCCTCCCACTTGCCTTGGCAACGAGTCCTGTAAATCCTGTTTCTCATGCCTTTTATTTTCGGTCTGTTTTGCTCATACCCACGAACATGGTTTTATTTCAAACCCACATGTCCTTGTTCCTTGTCCACTGCAACAGCTTCCTAACCGCCTTCCAAGGTGGCTTTTCACTCATTTAATAAATCTTCCAAGCTATCCTTCCATATGGTAACTGGAGTGATATTTCCACGTTCCCGGTCTAAGCATTGTAACTCCTTGGTTAAAACCTATGGTTTTCCTTTCCCTCTTAGATAAGCTCCATTACAAGTCGCCACTGAACAAAAGAAAAAGCTAGAAATGCTTTAGCATGAGTCTGAGACCCTGCCTGACGTGACGTTGACCTAACGCCACAGCCTCTCCCCAGCTGCTCCTCCATCGAAGGCGCTTTGCCATTCATTCTGAGGAGCAGAACCTTATGGAGAGCGGTGCAGGTGTGGACACCATTTTCAGGCCCCTGTTTCAGCTTTAATGCTATTGGGCATTTAGTTCTGGTTCTCAGCCTGGGGGGTCCGTGACGGGATTGCTCTTCCCTGATGGTGGTGGGTCTGTGTGACCAGCTCGGCCAGTGTGCTTTGTGTGGTTGTGATGTGGGCCCTTCTGGGCTAGAGCAGTTAGTTGCTGGTGCAAGACTTTCTGGCTCCTTCCCTTTGCCTTGTGTTTGCTCAGCACGAAGGTCGCTCATCGGCCTCCCTCCCAGAGGAAGGAGACTTGGTGCAAAGCTCCGCAGGGACCGTTGGGCACGGGCGAAAAATGAACCTTTCCTGCTAGAAGCTTCTCAGTTTGGTGCTGGCTGTTGCTACAGTACAAGAGTTGGCAAACTTTTCCTATAAAAGCTCTGACGGCCACGCAGGCAGTTGACCCCTTTGTTGTCCTCCCTTATGAGCCTCAATATTGGAAAAACAGACTGGATTGGGCCAAGGGCCATAATTGCCGTCCCTGCTACAGCAACCGAAGACAGGAAACAAATGCGTGGTTCTCTCATCGCTGCTTTTCCCTGAGCCTCTTCAGTCCTCTCACCTCTGGACCAGCTTCCTCTGCTTCTTGCCTGGCACACGGCCTAGTGCAGTCACCATAGGTGGCTCAGCATAGCTGCCCTGGCCTCAACTGTTCAGCCTAAGTACCTCTGCTCTATTACTTCACATTCTCTGGGGACCATTTGGCAACTTAACCTAAGTCAGTGATGGCGAACCTATGACATGCGTGTCAGAGGTGACACACGAACTCATTTTTTTGGTTGATTTTTCTTTGTTAAATGGCATTTAAATATATAAAATAAATATCAAAAATATGTCTTTTTTTTACTATGGTTGCAAATATCAAAAAATTTCTATATGTGACACGGCACCAGAGTTAAGTTAGGGTTTTTCAAAATGCTGACATGCTGAGCTCAAAAGATTCGCCATCACTGACCTAAGTATTGGGTAAGGGGTCATCTTTGATCCATTCAGCATGAGCAGAGCAGGTATATAGTTTCTCCTTTTAGGAGCTGAGGGTGTGACAGGCTCTCTGGAAGGGACCATGAGCAGGGGATGTTTACAGATTTTTCTGACAGAGCATTCAAACATTTTGCACAAGCCCCTTGTTTAGTCTCTGTGGCACATGCTTTCTCTCCCTGCTCTTCACCTGACAATCTTGGATCCATAGCCCAAGATTCAGCCTAAACATCTCCTCTGTGAGGTCTCTCATTAACCAGTTAGCCCAACTGGGCACAACTAATTGCTTCTCCTCTGTAGTCCCCCAGTGCCTTATGTAAACACACCACTTAATATAGTAATGCAGCGAGTACACGCATGTCTCCCTTAGAGCGGCTCCCCTTGGTGAGGAAGCCGTGGCTCAGTCATGGTCACAGCAGTCTTTTTGGCTGCAGGGATGCTACCTATTGGCCTGAGGGACACTGTCCCCTGAGAATGTCTATCATTCTGAATTTAGATTTGTCTTTGGCAACCATATCTGAGATCCCTAGTAACAATAATTACTTCAAAATAGATTCAACGAATTTACATTTCCCTTTAGCAGAATATCATCTAGTTTTTATAAGAAATTTTTTCAGAATGGCAGAAATTGCAAAATCTACAGGCATCCATGCATAAAACTTAGCCCCTCAGATAAAATTCTAGCCCAAAGGTTAATAAGAATTAGATTACTGCTGCTTACAGTCTAAATTCACGTGACAGCTTTCTTTGCCCCCAATGCAGGGCAACATTACAGACATTTTAGCAAGTCAGGATACAGTTTTAGTTACCAAACCGCACCAGCTGGTTTAACTTTAATAAAACATGAAGTTGCTATATATGCCATGCCTTTTTGGTTCCAACATTTAGTACATGTACTGATTGCTTTCAATTTCAGGAATGCAAAAAGTAAATAGAACAATATGTATAAAGTATTATTTACTTTAATTATTTGACAATATTTAAATGTGATAATGTCACTTTTAAATTGCCGAATTCATTTATTAACTCTACTAGTTTTGGGGGGGAGTATTTAGGGTTTTCATGTCATCTGTGAATAATGACAGTTTTACTTCCCCTTTCCAATTTGGATATCTTTTACTGGCATTTGACTCAGTGATCCCACTTCTGGAAATATATCCTAAGAAACCCAAAACACCAATAAGAAAGGATATATCCTCCCCTATGTTCACAGCAGTGCTAGCTACAATAATTAGGATCTGGAAACAGTTCAAGTACCCATCAGTGGTGAATGGATAAAAAAAACAACAACCATGGTACATTTACACAATGGAATGCTATGCAGCTGTAAAAAGGGAGCTCTTACCCTTTGAGACAGTGTGGCAGGACCTGGAAAGTATTATGCTAAGCAACATAAGACAATCAGAGAAAGACAAGTATGACATGATCTCACTTATATGTCAAATATAATGAACAAAATAAACTGATGAACAAAATAGGTCCAGAGACATGGAAGCATGGAACAGACTGATGAATCTCAGAGGGAAGGGAAGGAGACAGGAAGAGATTAACCAAAAAACTTATATGCATACTAGAGGCCTGGTCCACTAAATTTGTGCACGGGCGTTTGAGGGGTTCCTCAGCCTGGCCTGTACCCTCTCACAGTCCAGGAGCCCTGCGATGGATCCCCCCTGCAGAGGGAGGCTCTGCCCACCCACCACAGTGCCGCCGCCAGGTAGCCTGGGCCTCCCTCTTTGGGGTGATCGCAGGGCTCCGCATCGATCTCCCCAAAGAGGTAGGCCCTGCCCACCCGGCTGGTGCTCCGCAATGGACAGCCCCCACAGAGGGAGGCCCTGCTCACCCACCACAGCCTGCTTTTCCTGACCAATCATACCACATTCACCTTGGCTGGCCTGGCACCAGTGGTTGTCATAGTGTGGTCATCTGGATGGTAGTCCTGCTGTTTGGCCATTCAGACGATTTGCATATTATGCTTTTATTATTATAGACTAGAGGCCCGGTGCACAAAAATTTGTGCACTCGGGGGGTCCCTCAGCCTGGCCTATGCCCTCTTGCAGTCTGGGACCCCTCGGAGGATGTCCACCTGCTGGCTTAGGCCTGCTCCCTGGGTGATCGGGCCCAAGCTGGCAGTCAGACATCCCTCTGGAAGCCCGGCAGCCCTTGGGGGATGTCCACTTGCCAGCGGGGAGCAGGCCTAAGCTGCAGTTGGACATCCTTAGCGTTGCTGAGGAGGTGGGAGAGGCTCCCACCACCACCGCTGTACTGGCAGCTATCAGCCTGGCTTGTGACTGAGCAGAGCTCCCCCTGTGGGAGTGCACTGAAAACCAGGGGCAGCTCCTGCATTGAGCTTCTGCCCTCTGGTGGTCAGTGTGTGTCATAGTGACCAGTCATTCCCAGTCCTTCTGCTGTTAGGGTCAGTTTGCATATTACCCTTTTATTATATAGGATAGAGGCCTAGTGCATGGGTGGGGGCCGGGCTGGTTTGCCCTAGAAGGTGTCCCGGATCAGGGTGGGGGGTCCCACTGGGGTGCCTGGCTAGCCTGGGGTGAAGGGCTGATGGGGTGTTTTGCAGGCTGGTCACACCCCCTTCAGGTGGGGGTCGCCACTGGGTGGCTTGGCCAGCCTGGGTGAGGGGCGTGGCTTGTTTGCAGGCTGG
>NW_005871103.1:137351-176431 GCF_000147115.1 Myotis lucifugus
AGGGGGTGGGGGGGCAGTCCAAAAGGGGGAAAAATGGGAACAATAATGTTAATACTTTGAATTATAAAAGAATAAATTTTAAAAAATGTAAAAAAGAAAGTGGGAGGGTGATAGTTTGATGGTGTAGCTTGGAGTTTGCCTGATACCATAGAAAAGGTCTGAAAGAGATTTCTCCAGGGCAAAAAATGGAAAGCTTTCAGATCACAGTTTGAACTGTCTTATCTCAGTGGAAACGAATCCAAAGCGAAGCATTCCCCCTAAAAATGTGAGGTCAACAGCCTGTCCCCAAAGCAGCAGCTGGCCAACAGCTTGTGGGCACCACTGTTTTCTTGGGCTGTCCTTACCACCAGATGGTTGGCAACGAAGGGCTTTTATTTTTCTGCTGAAGAGAAACAGATAAAATACTGAAGATCACCCCCACATTGTCTGCTTGGCCTCCTGAGAAGACAATAAAGAGAGATACTGCTTTCCAACCTTAAGGAGTTGGTGTTACTTATGGTGTGTTGTGCTCAGTTGAAGTGGTTCTAAAAAGGACCAGGAATAGAGTCAATGTCTCTGTCACTTTAGGGCCTCAGGCTGGCTTTACCCTCCACCTAAGGGCACTTCTCTTCTCAAAGTTGATCTTCACAAGATGTTATTCATTAAGCTCTGATTTCCTTTTCTACATCTTGCTTCTTCAGACCTAAGAAAAGTAACTGTTCCGCTCTTACTAACCCTGGGATACTGTGCTATATTCCTTGTGGTTTTCCTACATCTGCCCACATCTTTTAAATATTCCCTTCATTAAGTCCTCCATAGATTATCCTAATTTGAATGAACCATCTGTTTCCTGTTGGGATGTTGACTGATATTAATGTATGAGGAGAATTTTTGAATTAAATATTTGTCATTGATATCTATTTTAATTGTTAAGAGGATGTAGTCTGTGGAATGCAAATTCTAATTCTTTGTGGGGTTGTTATTTTTGCATTTGTGACTTGTGAGCTAGAATTGTTTCATTTTTATAAATGATTCATGAATGTTTAAAAAGTCATATTCTTTATGTGGGAGGCAGGGTTCTACCACAGATTCATTATATTAAACTTAGGGGAAAAAATCAGACTCACCAAAAGTCATGAGAGACCTTTGAAAATACCCAAATTTGAAATACTCCTAGAACATGAACTTTCTCCCTCAAAATGTAGTAACGTATGATTGAAAAATGTAAGTTAACCCCAAACCCCTCAAGAGGGAGACCTCACAAGCTCTGATGAGTAGAAAACGAGGCCAGTGGACAAGTGGGTGCAGGGCTGTCTGCTAAGTTCACTTATAAGCTCAGTTCACCTGGGTCAGACCCTCAGAATTTCAGGCTTCAAAAAATCATGCGTAGCTGCATTCCAGAGACCTTTGGAGCATTCCCGTGTAATGAGACCTGCAAGTATGAAATCCATAAAGACCAAGTGACTCGTGTCCTGCGAATCCAGTTGACTGTGCCACTGGCCAAGGCCCCCAGCTGCTGTGATCCAGGCATAGTCACAGTGGCCTGAGGACAGAGCACGGTGTGAGTGTACATGTGTCAGCATGGAGATGATGACAGTATCTGTGAGTGAGCATAAGACATGTGTGTTAGGACTGCACAAAGCCTGTGAGACAGCACAGATGTTGCTAATGGAAACCATAGAGAGAGGGAAAAGGTGAATAACTCAGAAATTTCTATAGTTCTTTTTCTCTTGCTCTTTGTTTTGTAATGTTTCTGTAAAGCTAATCCTATATAATAAAAGGCTAATATGAAAATTGTTCCATTGACCTGGAGTTCAACGAGGGGGAAGGGCTGGCCCACCAACTGCCCATGGCCCCTCCTCCCGGCTGGCCCTGCCTGATCAGCCCCAATCAGGGCGGGCCAGACCCCACCCATGCATGAATTTATGCACTGGTCCTCTAGTGTCTAATAAGAGACATCAATACAGATTAAACTTTTAATTAATGAGCATTAACTTTTAACACTCTAAGAATTAGTTTAATCATTTTGTCTGCTTGATCTACTAGTGACTGAAGAGATGTGATCAAATTTCTCATTATGATTACATTTGTCAGTTTTTGCCTAGAGTTCTTTTCTTCATAAATGTAACTTATCTGTCATGTATTCCACTTTCTGACCTTGTTTCTCCAAGGTGACAATTATCTTTTAGTTAATTTACCTTAAATTATTACTGATTAGTAATGAGTTAATATGTTGTCTGAGTCTATAGGCTATATTTAGAAAGCCCCTCTGTTTACAAATAGTTTCAGTCCTAAACATTCTACTCAGAGACCCCTGCCTTTTGTGGCCTTATTTAATGAGCTTTGGGTCTGGTTGCTTCTTTGCTCATATTCACAGCAGCTTGCATCAGTGAGTTTCCATGATCAGAGAGCATGATTAGAGGCTCTTTTGTATTAACCTTTTTTCTTTTTTGTTAATCCTCACCTGAGGATATTTTTTTCATTGACTTTTAGAGAGAGTGGAAGGAAGGGAGGGAGAGAGAGAAAAAAGATAGAGAGAGAGAGAGAGAGAGAGAGAGAGAGAGAGAGAGAAAGAGAGAGATGTGAGACAGACACATTGATTGGTTGCCTCTCACACACATCCAGACTGGGCTGGGGATTGGACCTGCAACCCAGGTACGTGCACACCCTTCAGTGCATGGGCCAGTGGTTGGCAAACCGTGGCTCGCAAGCCACATGTGACTCTTTGGCCCCTTGAGTGTGGCTCTTCCACAAAATACCACGTGCGGGCGCGCACTTCCAGTGCAATTGAAACTTCGTGGCCCATGCGCAGAAGTCGGCTTTCGGCCTGGGAGAGTCTATTTTGAAGAAGTGGCATTAGAAGAAGTGGGGGGTGTCTGTCGGTCGGGTGACTGGAGACGCAGCGCAGGCGGGCCGCGGGATACGCAGCGCGGGGGAGGTACATTGTTTTGAGGTACATTCGCTGAGGTCGACTCCTCCAACTCTCCCATCCACACTCGCCCATCCACACTCCTCTATCTGAAACAAGTATACAAGGCGAGTATGGATGGGAGAGTTGTAAGGGGTCGACAATCAGATTGAGGACGTTTTTAGCAAAGGCCAGTTTAAGAGTACCCTAATTAAGTTAATAACAATGTAGCTACCTATATAGTTTAAGTTTAAAAAATTTGGCTCTCAAAAGAAATTTCAATCGTTGTACTGTTGATATTTGGCTCTGTTGACTAATGAGTTTGCCGACCACTGGCATGGGCCAATGCTCTAACCACTGAGAACACTGGCTAGGGCTCTTCAGTATTAACTTAGATTTTATATCTATTCTTCAAGGAGGAAGATCTAGAATGAATGTCTGGAATCCTGGCAGACGTGAAATTGAGATCCCCCTCAAGAAAGACCCCTGCTCAGCTGCACGATGTGCAGTTAGCTGCTCCCTCCAGCTGTTACCCCTTCAGTGGACCATCGCTCTTGGCTGAGCAGCACAGTGGTGCCAGGGCTTCACCTTCTCTGCCCAGTGCGAGACTCCTCTGAAGGGCAGGCTACGCTCTACAGTCCTGTTGGCTGCTGGGTGGGTCTCTGTGTGGTCTGAAGACCCTCCTACCCAATTTGGCTTCTCCTTTTCCTTTCACAAATGTTACTTCCTCCCAAATCTTCTGTACTCCTTGCTCAGTCTTAGCGATTACTTCCCAGAGGACCCCACTGATACCAGCGTTAACCAGATATGTCCATTCCAAACCAGTTCTACTTTCTCTCCATGCTGTTTCCGTAATTCTTCTAGAAAGATTAACGATTTTATTTCAATTGGAATCAGTTTTATTTCAACTTCTGAGGTACCCAACGGATTCATCAGTAGGCTCAGGACTGGCTCATCGTACTCCTACAACTATTGATCTGTTCAAGGTATTTTTCCTAAGTAAACTCAATGCCACTGAGGCACAAATGGTATGTTACAGACACCACTGATTGTCTACAAGGTACTGCAAGAGAACGATTCATTGATTCCATCCAGAGGTGCCAATCTGCATCTACTTAAAGAAAGACCAGGCAGGGAGGAACAGTTTTTGAAAGCCATTTCAATTCTAACTGGAAAGTGTTTGTTTTGAGAATTTGGTCTCCATCGATACTTTTACTGTTTGTTCTTTTACAAGATTATACTTTGAGAGGGGTGCTCTGGCAGGAAGGAGGTAGCAGAATGAAGCGAAGTGAATTTTAGGTGAGACACCTGGATAGCAAAACTGAATGAAGAAATGAGGATAATAACAGTAAAATCTCTCCTTTAATTACCTGAATCATTCTGAGGAGTTGTATTATGTGGTTAAAATGCAGATAAGGGTGTTCTCACCATCTATTTTGCATGAAATTACAGATTCTTGAAATTCTAGCTCACTAGTACAATCCTAGCATAATTGTGGATTGACATGCATATACAGGGTAGGCACATATTATGAAATGGGGTTGAGTGATGGTATAGGGCTAATGCTAATGGCATGTTGGGCCACATCCAATGTGCTTAATAAGTCCTCATGGAGTTCTAAAAAATGGGTCAAATATTTGTTCACCACAACCTATCCTTTTGTTCACAACTCAGTGAAGGTAACCGGATGCATGGACATCTTTAAGCTATTTTATTTTAGTCTCTGTGTTAAGCTAGTGCCAGCTGGACTGTGATTCCTTTCTAATAGGGAGTAGGGTGTGAGTGTGTGTATGTGTGTGTGTGTGCAGGGTGTTAGGAGTGAGGGTAAGTTGTATTAGCAACAAAGTAAAGAATTCAGTAAGCAAAGATTCATTACCTTGGGGGAGGGAAGGTTTCTGTACAGGTGGTTTGGAACCAATCTCATCTCCTCTCTCTCCACACGCCCAGATGCCCAGGTAGAAAGTGCCTGGGAGGGGTGAACTGATCATCTTCCCGTCGTTTATGACCTGCAGATGACGGGTTCCCAGAGCTCCCTCGGTCCTGCCATCAGGTGATCTACAGTATCTCCCAGCAACGAGGAGTGTGAGAGCTCAGCATCTCCTTCGGCATCTTTCTTTTCTCCAAACGTCAGCCTCAGAGAGCCATCCTGAGGAGGAAAAATATACCTCCTGCAGCTCCTTTCAAACAAAAGCATCCTTTACACACGCATGTTCAAAAGAGGATTGCAATCCTTACTTTTGTACTTCGGGTAGCCCACTGATTGTGTTAGGTCTTGTGTAACATGGAGATCATGTGTAAATGGATAGTGTACGCTCATCTCCTCTACTTCAAAGCAGTGTTTTACAAGCCTCAAGTGGTGTGTCATTGTTGCTTATTTATCACACCTTACACATCAGCATTGTCCAAATGTGTTCCATGAAACACTGGTCCTTTGAGGTGCTCCTGAAGGAACAGGCTTGGTTCAATTTGGTCTTGGGAAGAACTGCCAAGCAACCTCATCTTAGAGACGCACAGTGCATGTTTCAGGATCTGAGGGTCATGCAGAGAAGGTTGTGGATGTGTCCCCTTGTCCCAGAGCCACGTGTCTGAGTCTGTCCCAGAATATTCCCCTGACCTCTGACCTCGGCAGGCAGAGCCCCTGGTAAGCAGGCCAGTGGGGTGTCTATCAGCTCTCCCTATGGGTGAAGTGGAGGGAATGGCCCTGCTCCAAAGCCAGTCACTGATGCCCCTTGAGACCGCCCAGACCCATGGGCTTGGTCTCTGCTGTTGTCTCCTCAACAGGAGCCTAGAAGAAGGGTGGGGTGAGGGGGATTCCAGAGGCTGTGTCCCAGAGGGCGGGGTGGTTGCTTTGCCCAGGCTGATGTTGTGGGAGGGGCTTGGGCTGTGCTGCAGTATTGGGGTTGGGGGCTGACTGAGCACAGGCATCCCAGCAGCCGCTCCTCCACATCCCTCCCATGCCTCCCACCCCAGCATCTCCTCATGCGACTCCAGTCCCACCGCCCTCCTCCACCAGAGCTCCGTGTGGGTGGCTGTGAACGAAACTCCTGTGCTCTGGCCTTTAAAAAAGAGGTTTGTCTCTGGCAGGCTCTGTCCCCCTGCCTCCCAGCTGGGTGCTACGTGGGCAGCTGCTCCCAGAGCTGGCACTCTGGGCTGGGGAGCCCACCTGGGGTCCTGGTCCACCCTGCAGCCGAGCTCTCCCTCCGAACCTAGGCTGCTGCCCCTGGTGCTGGCCAGACCATCTCCTGACTCCGCCCTTCCTACAGTCTCCAGGTGGCTTCTGCCCTTCCTTGTGTAAAAGTCTCATCAGCTGGTCTTCAGTTGGCAATTCAGGTTGAATGTTCCCCAATTTAGTTTTATTTCCAGTTTGGTCCTGGGAGGAGGTGCGAGAAATATCTATCCGCTGTGCCGCCGTCTTGAGATCCCCTATATCAGTGGTTCTCAACCTTCCTAATGCCGCTCGCTACCCTTTAATACAGTTCCTCCTGTTGTGGTGACCCCCAACCATAAAATTATTTTTGTTGCTACTTCATAACTGTAATTTTGCTACTGTTATGAATCGTAATGTAAATATCTGATATGCAGGATGTATTTTCATTGTTACAAATTGAACATAATTAAAGCATAGTGATTAATCACAAAAACAATACGTAGTTATCTATGTGTTTTCCGATGGTCTTAGGTGACCCCTGTGAAAGGGTTGTTCGACCCCCAAAGGGGTCGTGACCCACAGGTTGAGAACCGCTGCCCTATATGCTTTTTTCACTTGGAAACTTTTTCAGAGCATAACATGCTGCAGAGAGTGCCTGGCCTGATGGCTTTCGCAGAGTGGCTCACCGTGTGCCCAGCTCCTGACCCGGCAATGGAGCATCCCAGCCACAGCAGTCCCGGGCCCTTCCAGCAGAGAGAGAGAGAGAGAGAGAGAGAGAGAGAAATCAGTGTGAGAGAGAAACATTGATCTGTTGCCTCCTCAACCATCTGGAATGGAAAACGAACCCACAACCCAGGTAGGTGCCCTGACCGGAAATCGAACTCTTAAACTTTTGTTGTTGCTCCAACCACCGAGTCACCTAGCCAGGCCCATTTGTTTGCATGTCGGCCATGGTAGAGTCAAGTAGTCCCAAAGGAGACCTTTGGGTCCGCAAAGCCAAAAACAGTTACTATGTGGCCCTTTGAATGAAATGGAGAATGGACAAAGAGTAGGACCATGCGAATCCAGCCTGTGCACTCACATGCTTGTAGACGGCTGGGGAAGGCCATAGGGAACAAGTAGCTATACCAACAAGTAGGAAATAGCGCATCATACGAGTTCTCCGAAAAGGAAGCCCTCAGTGCCATGTGGGAGCAGGGGACCCTAGAGGCCATCCCTCTGTGTCATCACATTCTTCAGAAAGTCCCTACCTTGGCACTGACAGGTTTTGTTTCGCTTGGATGAGGAGAATATGGATCCTGGGGAGCCGTGATTGAATGTGGGTGAGCATCCTGGGAGGATCATTTTCCAACACCCCCATCGGGGTGGGAGGGGAGCTGACTCAGAGGGCCGTGTCTGAGCCTGGGCAGAGGTGTACCCCGCACCAGCATTCCTGCGTGTGTCTGTCTGCTTGATAACGGGGTGTTGCCCTGGCTGCTCACCTTTAACCCTCCAGTCCAGACCTGCTTCCTGTTTTTCATTCCCCAGTGGCCTCTGTGTAACTTGCCTGCCAGGTGTGATTCTGACGAGGCAGCAGGTGCAAGCTTTGGGGAGCATGGCAGTTTACATGTGATATTGTTGGGAAAGGTTTTATTTCATTTCTGCCCCTGCGGAGTGTACAAAGCGTGAGCATTTGGATTTGTCTGTGAAGGAGAAACGTTGCAAGGACTTTCCACCTTGCCTCGTCTGGAATCGCATGAGAACAGGCGTTTGGAGCAATCAAACCTGAGGCATCAGGGAGGGCACAGGGCTGCCGCACATTTTCAGCCTCTAGGCCTGCAGCGGCTAGCTCTGGGGTTTTGTGGTGTGATTTGTTTTGAATGTTCTCCTTTTCCCCTCTCTCTTCCTTTCTCTCTCTCTCTTTCTCTCTCTCTCTCTCTCTCTCTCTCTCTCTCTCTCTCTCTCTCTCTTTTTCTTTCCTTTTAAATATTTTATCAAAAAAGAAATGTATGCTCACTGGGCAGGCATTTCAGTCCCTTGAGGTGCGCTGGTAGCTCTGAGAGGCTCACCCTCACAGCTGGCATTGGAACCCCATCAGCCCCTCCCTAATCACAGGTGAGCAGCCCCAAAGCTTCGCATGTTCTTGGTACATCTGCACCAGCAGAACATGGCCTTGCCTGTCTGAGCTGCCTGCTAAAAAGAAAATAACTTGGAGATGAAGGTTCTCTTTGAATAAGAAATCTCAGAAGGACTGTCCATACTTACAAGAGAGGCAGATGTTTACAGAAATTAGGCATTCTATAAACCAGGACGGCAAACCTCCAGACGATTCCCATGTACATAACTGCAGCCCATGTCAGAAGTCAATAAGCAATCACTATGCTCCTTTGTGCTGAGCCTGGCCAGCCTCAGACTCTTTGTTAACACTATATGTCAGGTAGCTACTATCAGGAAGTAAAACGTAAACAAACAGATTTAGTATTCCTGATTTAAGTAATTACTTTTGAGTAACAGATTGTCAATGCTGATAATAATAGCTAACATGTATTAAATATTTATTATGTGCCAGACATTGTTCTGATAAATGCTTAACATGGATGCACTCATTTACTATAAAACTCACGTGTATAGGCTGTGTTTGGATTATCGTTGCATTACCAGTGCCTGAAAGAGGTTCTGGCACATAGTGGGTGCTTAATGAATCCTTGTTATCCAAGCAAATTCTAAAAGCAATGATTATTATTCTCCTATTCCAGGAGAGGACACTGAGGCCCAGAGAGCTTAAGCAACTCCTAAACTAGTAAGGGCCGGAGCCATGATTTGATGTTCCCTTAGTAGTTTGTTTATACTTTTAACCACTTTGTTCTACTTCTCATCGGAGCTGTTTGATATCTCTGTTCTGTTTATTCATGTTCAGTAACTTGCTTGTCAGTCTCATTGCTTCTCTTTATTCTTCTGGCTTCCATGCATTTTGATGTTTTAGAGAGCCATTCGTCTCTGAAACCAACAAGGGGAGAGCAAGAGGTGACACTCCATGTGGATGGGGTTGAGACAGAAGATGTAAGTGGGGGCAGCCCAGTGGCTGTGCGCTCTGGGCCAGGGCCGCATAGGAATCCAAGCCAGCACTGCCAAGTCTCGTATTTCAATAGAACTCAGAAATCTGAACTTTCATATCAAAATACCAAATGAAAATATCAATATGAAAATTCCCATCTATAAAATATTAAGAAGCAAGACACTTTGATGAACCAAAATAAACAAAGCATTGCAAGTCAAATAAAATATCTCCATGTGCTCAGTCAAGCCCATGGATGCATAGTGGGCAACCTGGGAGAAGCAAAATCCACCAGAAGTAAAAGTGGTGCTGACAGCTGCTCCTGTGGTTCCGGTAAAAATGAACACCAAACACCATGATGGAGATAGCTGTAACTTTATGTTAAAATTTTAGAACGGGGGTGTTTCTGGGAAATACAACCGCAATAATGACAGTAGCTCAATACTCTTGCTCAGTGCTTCATATTTTTTAATTCGCTCCTATATATGCATTTGAATCTCCCTGAAAATCATTGTGATGGTTCAAGTACTTGGTCAATATTAAGCAGTAAGATTCAGGATTCAAACACTGATCTCCTGATTCTCAACCTGATTTGCTTTTAGCTCCACAATCCCTGAGCAGAGATGACTGACTACCAGCATTCACGGTTCTTACCGGCCTGCGCTTTTTCATCTTAGAGATAATCAAGAGGTTAAAAAAGCACCCTATTATAAAATAGAGAGCTTATGCCCAGTTCTGCTGGATGTTTACAGGAAGGAGAGAAACAGGACAATCCTTTGAGGATGCATGTGTGATTGCTAAAGCGTATTATTCTTGGCAGATTGAGGTTGTTGATTTCCATTTGGTCCTCCCCAAATCATCTCTAATTACAAAAATACGCACCTACCAAATGCTGGGTAAGTAATGTGATTCTGGCCTCATCACTGTGCACAATCCTAAACACTCGCTAATGACTCAGCAGGTGGGGCGTGCTCCCCCGAGCATAGGCACTGCCGGCCAGAGCTGAGATGTGGCATGTTTTGCATGTTCCGTGGAAACCATTGTAAACGAAGCAGCTGTGAAAATCCTCACACGGAGAGAAGTGTTTCTGATCCCTGGGTCTGTGTGGGCCCCCGAATGTCAGTTCTGCGCAGGAAGGGCTCCTGGCGCTCGGTGCCTTTCTGCCAGGGTGTGCATTTGACAGCTGTTCTGGGCTGTCTTTTCCCAGCCACTGGCCCAGCTACTGCCATAAAGCCAATTAGAGTTGCAGGCAATTAATGTGATTTTCCTCAAGAGCTCCTTATATTATGTAGCACTTCGGCATGAAATCCGTGACCTTTGCAAATACAAGCACAGGGAGCAAATAAGCCACGCTCTGCCTGTGCGCGCTCATTGCGCGTGACGAAGGTGGACACAGAGTGTGGTTGCTGGAGGCAACGGTGTCCGTGGAGCACTTTACGTCTCGGGATTGTTGGGAATGAAGACATATGGCCACACCACACCCAGGTAAACCAGAGAAGGGTGTAGGTATGATGAACAGCAATGCATTTACATATTTTCGGCAAATTACTTAACAAAATGTATGGATTGTAACACATTCATAATGGGGCTCCATAACTAGTACTTCACAGATGTTTTTCCACATTTTAAGAAGGACATTAATAAACTGAAAATATCCCTGGCCTTAGAGGGAGGGTTGGAGAAAACGGGGCTGCTTGATCTTGAAAGAGAAGACTTGGGGGAATGATCCTCCAATAGGTAAAATGAACCCCGTGTGAGAAAGCC
Organism: Myotis lucifugus; assembly: GCF_000147115.1. Lineage (NCBI taxonomy): Eukaryota > Metazoa > Chordata > Mammalia > Chiroptera > Vespertilionidae > Myotis > Myotis lucifugus. The sequence continues at coordinate 148,185 of NW_005871103.1, forward strand.
GTCTGATTCCTGGGTTATCCCTGTAACCCTCGGTTGAGAGCACTATGCCTAGACTCAGCGGTTCTCAACCTGTGGGTAACGAACAATGAAAATACATCCTGCCTATCAGATATTTACATTATGATTCATAACAGTAGCAAAATTGCAGTTATGAAGTAGCAACGAAAATAATTTTATGGTTGGGGGTCACCACAACATGAGGAATTGTATTAAGGGTCACGGCATTAGGAAGGTTGAGAACCACTGGAGAGCATAATAAGTGCTGAACAAGATTGTGTTGAATGAGCAAAAAAATAAATAGGACAATAGTGCAAGGTACTTGCTACAAGCTGCGTTCATGAAAGCAGCTGCCACGTTGAAGGGGCTGCTTGGCGAGGCGCTCCCTGTTATCCATTAAGCCAGGGCTGCCGGTTGGTGGCCTGTGGACACCACTCGCATATGGATGGGTACTGTTTGCCCAGTCAGTGTTTTCTTAAAGTCTGGTATTTTAAAACTATTGTGATTGAGAGTATTGCTCACCCACCTCCTCTCTGTTCTGCGTTTCAACAACTCTGAGTCCAGCAGCTCCCCTTCGCTGGGGCACGGGCTTCCCACTTTGCTCAGACCCCACTTGTCCCTGTGGTTTTGGGCTCAGCTCCTTTCACTCATTGACCTGACCTTCCTTGCCCCTGGAGGGCTGAGCTTGATGCCTGGGCGCAAGCAGAGGTGAAGGCCAACCATTTGTCCTGAGTACAGAAGTGGCTCCAATGTGGTGAAGGAGAGGGACACGATTTTTAACCCTAAGATGCTTGGTTTGGTGATGAATACCATGCCTTGTTCATCAGAGTGAGAACAGCGCTGGTCTAGTTTCAAGCAGCTCACAGGCACTTCTTTCAACCCAAACACTCCTACCCCTGAGCTCTGCCTGGATCACAACCCCAGGCCGGCATAGGGCCAGATGCCACCAGCTGTCCTCACAGTCCCACCTCACCTCCGCTGGGGAGATTAGCCAAACGACATCTTCACTCTTCATGCCGCCCTGCGCCCTCCTGTCTCACTGCCTGGGCTTCCCTCCAGCAGCACACAGAGGCAGCGCCCAGGAAGTGGGGTGGGGAACTCATGGGAACCAGTTGTGTCCCCAGTTGGTGACTTCAGTGTCAAGAAGCGCTGGAGCTGAGTAGGTCTGCAGGGAGCTGGGAGCCCGGGCTTGTTTAAATGTAAAGGTTTCCATGGTTGTGCTAAATGCCAATCACTTTCCAGGACTGGCTAAGGGGTGTGGAGTTCTGGGCTCATGTGCTTTTTGGCTGGCCCCTGAGGGAGCTGCTGGCCTCTGGCTCCCCCTACGCTTCTTCTGCTTTGCTCCTTTCAAAGAATTACCCTTAAATGGGGTCCCTAAAATTTAGCCAATAAACACAGGAGAGCTGGAGAGGCAGCGAGAGTGAAAAACAACCCCCCTGGTTCAGACTCAAGGTCCAACTGTTGACAACACACCTCATCAGGTCAAGGTGGCCCTACAACGCTGCATCTGTTACCTTACTATCTTACAGATGCTGCCTAACCGAGCTCAAAAGGCCAAAGTGTCATGTTTCTCATCAGGGAAGAGAAAGAGGAAAGTGTTTGGGGTGAATTTAATCCATAATCACCCAGCAAGTGCTGACTACATACCTGCGAGGCTGGAGGGGCCAGTCACCTTCAGTCCGGGTCGCTCAGCTGGTTGAGAGGTCTGTGTTCCCCGTCTCAGGTGCCATAGCCAGTGGCAGGATGGCGTCCTCGGGCCACACATGCTTTGGTCCCACAGTCATTGTCAATATGTCAGGCCATCAAGGCAGATGGCGAACGGGACAATCAATGCTTCTGAACTTTTTGAAAATATACCACCCGAGTGTCCAGCGGGGAAATGCCTAAAATTCAAAAATAACCTAACAGAATATTTGATTTGCCACCAGAGACCTAAGTTGGGAAGATTGACACATGGAAATGAGAGGCCAGCGTGGCCAGCTTAGATCTCTCAGCTCCACTTAGCAACGGCCTCTCAGGGGACTGGTCCGGGACTCCCACGGGGCCCCAAAGTATCCACTTGACCTCTCCTTCCCCCAAGCACTACACATCCACAAGCACACCCCCAGATAAGGCCTGGAGCTATATCTAGAAAGTTGTAACATCAGCCTAAGAACAGAGGTCAGGGCCCGGGGTCAGTGGGTTTCCCGGAGGGCCTGTGGTGGCTGTCAGGGGGGACAGAAGGGGATAAAATGTCATTGCCGTTTAACTCAGTTTGCTTTTCTCCATGCTGCCAGCTGCCGACTGTGCCTCCCTGAAGTCAGAACCACCAGACTCACCAGACCTTTTTGAACCAGAATACCCCAGTCCTCCAAGGCAAGCCTTGTCCCTTGCCCACTCACATCCTAGGTCTCGGAGTAAAGTGACTGTCATTTCCTCCCAATATTCTCTTAAGTTCTCAAAGAAGGTTTCCTTGGTGTGTACCCACCATGGAAGGCTGCTTACTATTTTAAATGCCTGTGATTTTCTGCTTCTCTCCCCGGACTAAAGGAACACGCTTGGCAAACCTGAAGTGCTGGAGAGTGAGGGGTTACACAACCAGCCTCAGCAACGGTGGAAGGTGCGTCAGCTCCTTTGCCCTCAGTTGGGACCACTCCCTGAAGGGTCCTCGCACTTTCCCCTAGATCCCCAGTGGGGTGAGCTCCAGCTGTTTGCAGTGGTATCTGAATTGATACCACATTGTTTCATGTGCCTCATGCCTTTCCTGTCACACCCACTCCTCTCGCTGTCTCCTGGCACCTCCCAAATTAATTGTTCACACCAGAATCTCCCTCTCAGCGCCTGCATTAGAATCCAAACTCAGTGGTTAACTTCTATGTAGGAGGGAGGTTGTGCAAATTAGATTGTAGGATTGTGTTGGGGGCTGCATTTGGCCCCAGGGCTTGCTTTCCCAGGAAGCATTGCTTTTCCCTGGAAAGTATACAAAAATCAAAGAAAACTACAGAAAAATCTAGGCAGATGAACAATAAGAAGGAGAAGGTTGACACTTTTTAATATGCAAAGATGGCCAGCGTCTTAATTCTTGGTTAAGGTCTATTTCCCCCCGTGAAGTGTTTAATTTCTAAGAGGACAGGGGCCATCACAACTTTTGTTCACCAATGTGTTCCCATAAGGTAGACACACACTCATATTATTCTGCATTCACAATAGCAGGGTCCTTTCCAAACCTGTCAATAGCACAGCTCTACTGGCTAGTGGTGGGTGCTGGGTCCTGCCCTGAGGTATGAACAGGGGACCAGCAGGCTACAGAGCAGAACCCTTTCATCTAAGTCTTAAAAATATCAGTAGTTCAGTAGGAAAGGGGGTGTGGGAGAAGAAGGGGATCATTTAGTCGTTCCACAGATGTATCGTTCGTACCAGCTTTGTGGCAGGGACTCTGCTTGGCCTGGAGAGGCAGCCGTGAGCGAGGCAGACAGGGATGCCGCCTTCTTGGGACTTGACTGAAGCTCAGTCCACACGGCATTCTCAGGCCTTGTGCTGGCGGTTCTACAGATGGCCAGTGATGATCAAAAGGAGTTCATGGCTTTCCTAAGAGAAAGGGCTGATCGAGCCATGTGCTGGCCAGAAAAGGACCTGTCCTGGTCTCACCACCGACAGCAGTGCCAGGCAGAGAGGCAGCGTGCCCTCTTGTGACAGGGAGTGGACTTTATACTATTCTGACTAACCATAGAGCAGAGCTAAAATAAGAATGTACGAACAAAGCAAATATAAAAAATCTAAATGCTAAACCCAGCTTGTTACTCTGACCTGATATTGTTGTTGTTTTTCTTTCTAAGCATTCTCTACTAGAATTAACAGTTTCAGTTGCTGCGTGAACCTAAGGAGCAGGCTGACCTCAAGGTCCTAGCAGCTGCCGACCCCTCAGACACAAGAATTCAGCTGATAAAAAACCAGATGGCCAATTCAAGGATTCTGGCCATAAAAATCCACCTCAAGGCCATAAAAATCCACACATCTTGCATATCCACAGTTTGTCCTCCCCTTGTCCAGCCCTATGAGAATCGCTGGCTTGACCAGAGCCGTTAAGATGGCCTTTAGGAAGAAAATGCCCATCTTCTCTGTTCAGCAGCACCTGAATGAACCTCTTGTTTTCCAACAGCACCTGGCTGGCAAGTGTGGCTTTCGTTGTGGCAGGCAGCCCAACCGGGGTTCGGTTACCCCTGTCTTGAAGTTGATGGGCTTTTTTATACATCAAGGAGGGGAAAGGAAGATGTGAGTTGTTTAGAAAGAATTGGCATTGGCTACAGCTAAAGAGGCTGGGGCGGTGAAGCAGGGCTAGTTCTGGGACAGGTGCAGAGTCCGTAAAGAAGTGTTTGCTCCTTTGGGTTGGTTGTGGGCAATGGTCAAGGAAGTTTATGCGTAAGCAAGAAGCAGAGGTTCCTGGGGCGGGGGTGCCTGCCTATTCTTTCTGGATAATCAGGGAAATAGCCACCTGGGAGTTGAAGTTCCAGCGTATACTCAGGAATGTGAGCAGTCTTTTGCTGGTTTTGTTTGCACTTGTTAACTGGTTAACTTGCTGGAAGCCAGTCCCTCCTTGCTGCTTGACACAGTCACTGCAGGAAAGAAACATCTGCACAGCATATGTTTCAAGGGACCTGGTGTATATAGCATACTGTTCTTAATATGTTTGCTCCCCTTAGCGCTATGTGTTTTAACCAAGGTCATCTCTCCGAGAAAGGTTGTTTCCCCAGGTAGGGATTTTTCCCTGAAGTTAGGGTGGGGATACAACCCCTTAACTAAGTGCCAGGCGGGTAGTTAATCGCTTTAACTACAAACGATCACGCTTAAGCTACATAATCTCTACTCCCTGGAATGGAGATAAGAAACGCCCTAACCTTTGCAATAGAAATTGACAGGATTAAAATCAACTGATATAAATACAGATGTAACAAGACAATAAACACCAGAACTTCACTGGAGATCCTAACCAGAACTTCACTGGAGATCCTGATCAGAACTTGGCTGGAGATCCTGGCTAGGCTGCTGATCAACTGAACGCTGTCTCCGTGTCATTCCTTCTTCGCCAACTCTGTCCATACCTTTGGGGACCCCTGGACCTGCTGGGGTTGGACCCCAGCATTAACTCTCCTCGTCTCTTCCTTCCACCCTCCGGCCTGCTGTAATTTCATTCAGGGCATCTCAAAATTTTCTCCTTGTCAACAGCAAAGAAATAAAGAAATACATAAAACAAGTAAAGTAATAATAAAGGCAACGTAATAGAGCAGTGATTTCCAAACTCATTGGGAATCTGCCTATGTGGGGACCTTAATGCAATGCAGATTCTGATTCAATAGGTCTGGCCCTAGATTCCACACTTCTCACCAGCCCAGGGGATGCCACGCTGCTGGCCTCAGGACTCGTTCGGAGGAGCACGCTTGGTCCTCACCCTGTCTGTGCACGGGGGATCCTCAGGAAGCTGAACCACGACCAGCACCTAATCTCACTCCACCGACTTCTATTTAATTTCACTGGGACAGGCATAACCGCTGTTGGCTGCACCAGAACTTAACGTTTTTCAGGGCCTAGAGTTGCGCTTGTCTTCTCAGTTAGTTTGATGGATTGTCTTAAAGGGGCTGGTATAGTCACACTGAAAAAAACCATCACGTGTGCTGAGAAGTGGTATCTGTGCGGCTTCTCCTTACCAGTCCTGCCAGGAGCCCCATAAATCACCTCCAAGTTGACTGTTATGTCAGCACCAGGCCCAGGGGTGACAGATAATCTGGGGCGGCCTCGTGGCATCTTAGGAGATGGTTTTCTTGCTTCTGTCAACTCAAACCGAAGGACTCGGAGGCAGTGCCGAAGGAATGCCTCACCTTCGAAGCCCCCTTCCCCTTTTTATGGGAGAAACAGAGTCAGCGGCAGCGGGTCCTGCTCCCTGGCCGTGGTGGGGGTGGGATGTGGCTGATGCGCAGGTGCTCTCCTTGTTTTCCACTGTGTGAAACAGGGCAGGGAGGTGAGGGCTTGGCCTGCCAGACACACATACTTCTACGGGGAATGCACAGGGACAGGCAGGGAGTAAAGAAAATGAGGAGGTGAGTAGGCCGTGGCCCTTCCCAGGCCATGCAGTGTGATAATGACAGATTCCAGGAGTGAGGCTCGCGTGGCCTACAGTCAGTCCTCCTCCCCCTGAGCAGGTGGGGAGTGACAAGTGACTCCGGGAGGTGCGCTGCGCGCTTTATGAACTATGCATATTGAACAAACTTGCAGGAACATGAGCACTCCGGTGCTGCCCGGCTATAGATCTTGGCGACGGCTTTTCCATGTGGCTTCTTCACTGGCATCGATGGAGAAGACACGGCCGGCTCTGGCTCACTTCTCAGTTGTGACCCATACCGTTCCTGCGGGGATGACTGTCTTGCCAATTTTCATCATGGAGCTTTCAGAAAGCTCTGCTCCTTGAAATGAAAATGGCTCAGGTCACTGGTTTTCTGTTTTTCGGGCTTTGAGCCGGGCTAAGCCTGCCCCGGTGGCCTCCGGAGGCACAGTTTCCAAAGACAAGGTGAGGAGAACAGATGGGAGTCCTGGTGCAGAGACACAGCTGAAAGGCAGAAGCACATGCCGCCTAGAGATACAGAAGATGCTAAGCCATGAGCTGTTCACCTCCACCCAAGCTGGGGTTTCTGTGATGGGCAAATTAGAGTGTGATGAGAAACACACAGGACCAGGAATTAAGATACCTGTACCTAGAGCTCTGTCACCCGCTGGGTACCCGGTCATCAGTAGCTGAAAGAAATCGGAATGGACAGAATTGAATTGAAATAATTTATTTGACTCTGCAGTTCCTATCAGCTCATTGTCTGGGGCTTGGGGGAAATACTAATAATATCTAACATTTACTGAGTAGTTAGCATGCAGTGGTATTCTAGTTTCTGCACATGTTGTCACATTTAATCCTTTCAACCAATCTATGGAGTAGGCACTGTAGCATTTCCATTTTGTAAGTAAGGAAACTGAGGCTCAGAGTGGCTAAGCAATTTTCAGGGTCACACAATCAGGAAGTAACACAATGTGATTTGATCCCAAACAATTATTTTGCCCATGTCCATGGGTTATGCAGCATATAAGGGCTTTGGTTTCTCTCTTCTTGTCCCCTCACCGCCCCCTCCCACCTCCCACTGAGGTAGGTCAGTCTGTTCCATGCCTCCATGCCTCAGGTCTTATTTTGTTGATTAATTCATTTTGTTCCTTAGATTCCACAAATAAATGAAATCACATGATATTTGTCTTTTCCCAGATTGGCTTATTTCACATAGCATAATACTCTCCAGGTCCCTCTATGCTGTCCCAAAGGGTAAGAGATCCCTCTTTTTTAGTGCTGTACAGTATTCCACGGTGTCAATGTCCCACAGCTTTTTTTATCCACTCGTCTACTGATGGACACTTGGGCTGTTTCCAGACCTTAGCTCTTGTAATAGCGCTGCTATGAACACACGGGTGCATACATGCTTTCTGATGGGTGCTTCTGGGTTTGTAAGATACATTCCCAAAAGTGGGATCACGGGGTGAAACGGAATCATCCTTCCTAGGCAGTGTGGGCAGGTGCACCTCCAGGCAGGAGGGGCCGAGCTCACCATGCCGACCTGGAAGGGCTGCTCTCGGGCTCCATACTCGGCCTGTGCCTGAGTCTCCTGACTCATCATCCATACCTACTGTCTGTTCCCTTCCCATGAACCCTTCATGCTACAGCCCCTGGCCCTTGGGACATTACCTCCTTGGAATATCACTGAGCTGTGAAGTCTCTCTCACTTGGTTATAATTTTTACTACATATGTGCTTTTATGTCTGCCTTCTCTACTGCGTCCAGTGCTAGATATTCAACAGAGGCTGAATGAACAAGTGAATGAAAGAAAATGCAAAACTCACCATCTAAAAGCACCAATGAGTGCCCTGGGCACCGACAGTGATGCTCATGCTAAGAAAACGTGGCCTTTTCTCATGACTTCCAACGCTGCTGTTGAAGTGACTCCACCAGGCCCGGCGGCCGGTGGCAGAGCCGGGGCCTGAGGTTCTGAAGCCCAGGTACAAAGCCGCAGTGAAAACTCCTCATCATGTGACCTTGATCTGGAGACTTCAGGGCATGATAGGAAAGGTCCGCTGAGCAGAAGCGGAGAAAGTCATTTATTTGAGGAAGTGGGCATTTAGATGTACCTTCTAGGCATCTGGCACCTAAAGTGACATGTTCACCCCCCGGACTGTGAAGTGTGGAGGGGCAGCAGAGCACTGGTCTCGGTGGTAGGGAGGCTGGGCTCTGCTTCCCTTCTCCGAGCCCCAGTTTGACTTGGCATGAGGTTTTACGTGAGTATGTTTTAGCTTCCCTGGCCCTCAATTTTGCAAAATGAGGAATTAGACCAAATGACTTTGATTTAATGTTCCTTTAAAGCTTATTTATGAAGGGCGAGCCTGAATGTGACAGAAATATGTGACTGTATTGATTCAACACGTGAACATATTCTGTGCCAAGCTTTGTGCCAGCTCCTAGGAGGCATGGTGACCTGGGCAGACTCATTCGTGACATTCTGTGAAGTCCCACTCACATTTAGTGACGACCTGCCAGAAAACTGAGTTTAGAGGTTAAGAGAGAATTACAGCTTCTGCTCAGCTAGGCAAATACATATTTAATTACTAACATATACTTCAACACAAACGTCTGAATTGGGTGATTTTTTTAAAGTAAAAAGAACAAAGGACTTCAGTTTGACCCATGGAAGCCCCCTTAACAGTGCCTTTGATCAGAATTTTCCCCAGGGGACTCTGTCCACTTCATGGAATGTCCTCCCTGGCCACCTGCCTCCACACCCATGGAAATGGGAACCTGTCAGGTGCTAGGCTTTGGAGAGCATGTTTCAGTCATTAAATTATTAACCATCGCTGTGCCAGCCGGCCCTTCCCAGCTCACTGCATTAGCTTTCTCGGGCTTTCACTTTGTCCTTTTGGTTCTTGGGAGAAAGGACATGAAGATGCAGAAATACATGCCATAGCAGAGCTCACCAAGTGCCTACCAGTCAGACAGCTTCTCATTGTTCTGGCCCCCTGCATTTCAGTTAGTTTAGGAAGCATACAATTGTTGAGAAACACGGACTTTCTGTCTTGATGGAGAATGGCAGCGGACTCAAGCATATATTTCCCACCCCAGTTTGTATTATCTGTATTATCGCTGAAGGATGTTATAATTTTGATTTTTTTTCAAACAAACAAAAAAGGACATATGTTTTGTATATCTATCCTACAGCCTCTGAACAGCAAAACAGGTGCCTGCAATTAAGATACTCTTGACTATCTTATCCATAAATTGCAAACTTCACATTTGCATTCATGTTGTAATTACTTGCTTTTTTTAAAAATCCTCACCCGGGGATAGGTTTTTATTCATTTTTAGAGAGTGAGGAAGGGAGACAGCGAGAAACATTGATGTGAGAGAGAAACATCCATCGTTTGCCTCCCCTATATGCCCCGCCAGGGATGGAACCTGCAAACTAGGTGTGTGCCCTGACTGGGAAACAAACTCGCCACATTTCTGATGTATGGGACGATGCTCCAACCTACTGAGCCACCTGGCCCAGGCTTACTTGCTTTTATTTTCATGTATGCATTTGTTTATTCACAGGAGAATGCTCTGCTAAGGTGGAAAGTAGAACAGGTGTGGTGTTTATAGTTGTCTGAAACATCTAAAGCATAAAATAGACCATGATGTGACTGTGTGGTTCTTCCAAAGGCTTCTGCAAACAGCAACATCAGTAAATGGCAAGTAATTTCAGGACAGAATGAAACTTCTTGTTTTTCAATTCTTTAATCCATTTTGATAAGGAATGAGAAATGGAAACATGTATTTTAAAAAGCCTCTCATCAATGGTAAAATTAAAAGAAAACCTAGGAATTGAATTAGATTTTCCTGGTGAAGAATGACTCCTTTTGGAAAAGGATAATCCGATACCACAACGTTGTGTTTACAAACACAGTTGTTCCCCATCAGATTCATGCAGGTGACAGTTTGGTCCACGGATGAGGGAGAAAATGAAGTAGAGCACAGGGTGTGATGGTTCAGTGTGAACAACTGGTCACAGGACACTTTGCTGTCCTCACGCCAGCCGTTCCCCCATCACTGCGCACAACGCCTCCTTGATAGCAACTTTTCTTACCCAAATTATCAGGACAGGTGCTTACCTATTCCAATTGATTTTTATTAACAGATTTGAACTTTTTAAAGAAAAGTTGTAATGACATCTCACAAAACTTTTTATAGTATAAATTCTTTATCTTTAATTTACAGTATCTTTAATTTTTATCTTTAATTCTTTATTTTCAATTGGAAATGTTCAAGCGCTCTATAAAGTGTTGGGTTAATCATTGTTTTTTGTATTCTTGTTCCATAGTATCATTTTTAAAGTATAGATTGTCTAAATATTAGCATTTTCATTTGGAAATCTCATTTCATTGTGATTCCATGGATAAGTCTTAAACTCCGTTTTAGAATGTAATAAACATGAGATGGCACTATTATTTAATAAGTTAAAAACTCAGCAAAGTCACTATTGGTCAGGATTATCCACAGAAGCAGAAGCAACAGGATATTTATATATCTATCTACATCTATCTATATCTATGTCTATATAGTTGGCCCTTGAATAATGCAGGGGTTAGAGGTGCCAACCCGCTTCTCCCAATGCAGTAAAAAATCCACAGATAATTTTTGGCTCCCAAAAAACTTAACTACTAATATCCTACTGTTGACCAGAAGGCTTACCAATAACATAAACAGTTGTTTAATACATATCATGCCTGTTAAATATATATTATTTACTGTATTCCTATAAGAAAGTAAGCTAGAGAAAAGAAAATGTTAAGAAAATCATAAGAAGATGAGCTACAATGGAATACTACTCAACCATAAAAGAGTTGAACTATTGCCTTTTGTGACAACATAGATGGATCTTAAGAGTGTTATGCTAAGTGAAATAAAGTCAAATGAAAAAGAACCAAAACAGTATGATTTCACTCATATGTTGGATGTAACACCAAAAGCAACAAACTCATAGACACATACAACAGAAGGGTGGTTACCAGAGGAGAAGTGGGGTAGGGAGTGGGTAAAGGGGGTCAAATTTATGGTGACAGAAGGAGACTAGACTTCAGGTGGTGAGCACACAATAGAGTTCGCAGGTGTTGTACTATAAAGTTATACTCCTGAAATTTATCAAGTGTTATTAACCAATAAATTTAATAATGCATAAAAACAAGTAAATAAGTTTTTAAAAATTAAAAAAGGAAATCTTAAGAAAGAGAAGATATTTTTACAATATTTATTGAAAAAAAATCCATGTACATGTGGTCCCATGCAGTTCAAATCCATGTTGTTTGAGAAGATACGTGTAAGAGATTTATTACAAAAATTAAGTATCAACTAAAGATACACATAATAGATTTATTGCAAAAATTGGCTCACACAGTTATGGAGGCTGAGAAATCCCACAAATGCCGTCTGCAAGCTGGAGAAGCAAGAAAGCTGGTGGTATAATTCAGTCTGAGTCCACAGGCCTGGGAACCTGGGGAGCGATGGTATAACTCCCCACCCTAGGCTGAGGCCTGGGAACAGGGGGGCTGCTGGTGTAAGTCCTGGGGTCCAGAAGCCTGAGAACCAGGAGCTCCAATGTCCAAGGGCAGGAGAAGATGGATGTCCCAACTCAAGGAGAAAGAGAGGGAATTGCCGTTGCCTTCTTGTTTTATTTGAGCCCTTAATGGATTGGATGATGCCTGCCTACATTGGGGAGGGAACATCTCTTTATTCCATCTACTGAGTCAAGTGTTAATAATCTTTTCTGGAAACATCTTCACAGATTCAAACAGAAATAATGTTCTAACTGCTATCTGACCTTAGCCCAGTCAAGATGACACATAAAATTAATCATTACAATCACTATATATTTATTGCCAGTAATGGCCTTTACGATCTCATTGGGTTAGATGGCCTGTTCATCCACCCTGCTATCTTTTCAACAAATCATTATTGAGAAAATGACCATCAGAGTCAGGTAATATGATTGCACCCTGAGGATACAACTTCAAAAATGATTGTTCCTGCCTTCTAGGAGCTTAGACATTTTCTTTAAAAAACAAAGATCGTTTGGCCAATGTGGCTCAGTGGTTGAATGTCGACCCATGAACCAGGAGGTCATGGTTTAATTCCTGTCAGGATGCATGTCTGGATTGTGGGCTCAATCCTAGTAGAGGCAGCCAATCGATGATTCTCCCTCATCATTGATGTTTCTATCTCTCTCTCCCTCTCCTTTCCTCTCTGAAATAAATTAAAACATATTTTTAAAAAATAACAACAAAGATTACTCCCATTATTTACAATAGCCAAGATATAGAAATAACCCAAATGTCCATCCATAGATGAATGGATAAAGAAAATGAGGCATATGCATACAATGAAGTATTAGCCTAAAAATAAGAATGAAATTCTACCATTTGTGACAACATGGATGGATCAGAAAGACAGGCTAAGTGAAATAAACCAGCCTCAGAGGGTCAAATACTGTATAATTCCACTTACAGAGGTATTGAAATAGTGCAATTATAGCCAGAGAATGGAATGGTAGTGGTCAGGGGCTAGGGTGGGAAAATAGGGAGTAGTTATTCAATAGTTATAAAGTTTCAGTTGTGCAAGATGAATAATTCTTAGAGATCTTGGTTCAACATAGGTAACAACACAGTATCGTGCACTTTAAAATTTGCTAAGGGGGTAGATCTCATGTTAAGTGTGTGAGAGAGAGAGAGAGAGAGAGAGAGAGAAATAAGCTTTCAGAGGTAGTGAATAAGCTTATAACCTGGACTGTAGTGACAGTGTCACCACAATGATACTATCATCACATAGTACCCCCATACTATTAATATGTCTAAGCTCATCAAATTGTACACATTAAACATGTACAGATTTCTTTTTATTAAAAAAAAACCCAAGAGTGATATCTGTTAAGTTAGAAATGACCATGGCAGGAGTAAACGCTTCAGAAATTCATAAGATGAAGCAATCACTTTGGGCTGGGGTCATCCAAGGGTTTCTTATGGGGAGAATTTGAGTTGGAATTGAAGGATGCTTAGGGTTTCCCAAAGGAAAGGAAGAAGGCATGGAGGTGAGGCAGCAGGGCGTGGCTGAGAACAATGATGGGTGCCTCACAGAGGTGGCTGGAAGGAGGTGGGGGAAGTGGCTGTGGAAGAATGAGCAGTCAGGCTTTATACCACAACCAAATGAATGTTGAACTTTAAAGTGAATTATGTGAGCAATTTTATTCATGTTAATGAAATAGAATGAGTATTACAGCTCAATTTTCCTGTCATGTTTAAAATATCTGCATTGGTGGACATGAAATTGTTTTCCATTTGTCTCAACCAACATCTGGAACTTCATCCACGTGCCTCAATGAGCTGGCTGTAGCCCACAGACGCTGAGTCAAGTGTGAGCCTGGAACAGCGATGGTACAGACGGGGAATTCCACCCTGAAGATCCTCGCTTAAAAGCTGTGAGTCTGCACTAAGGTTTATAAGGCGAAACTCTTAGATGTGTGGGTAATAAGACAGTGATTCAGCCAGGCCAGTGTGGCTGTGGTTAGAGTGTTGGATTGTGCACCACTGATTGGTCACGGGTTTGATTCCTAGTCAAAGGCATGTACGTAGGTTGCAGGCTCAGTCCTGGCATGCAACCAATCAATGTTTCTCTCTCTCTCCCTCCATCCTTCCCTCCCTTCCACGGGAAAGAAAATAGGGGGAAAATATCCTTGGGTGAGGATTCACACACACAAAAAGAGTGATTCAACATTTTTTTACTAATTTGGCTAAATAGTTGATATTTAATTAATTCACTCTAACATTTAAAATATTGATACATGACAACACGGACTAAAGAGCTGCTCCAAAACCCTGTACATTTTCTTTCCTTCTAGGAGCTTATTTCTTTTAATTAATCAAGACAACAATTTTTATCTTTCCCTTCACAAATGATAAGAAATGATGTAAAAATAAACACACTGAAAGCTGTCCTCCAAATTACTAGCATGAATCATCAAACGTTCCTAATGTTAATAAGAAAAACAACCATCACTTGGTTTCATTAAGTCTGACTGAGGGTATGTCCCCAGTTCTTCACCTCTATTTGGGGTCCCCCTGGCTATCTTCTCCTTTTGGGGGCTGACAGAGGAGAGGACAGTTCATGAAGGCAACGTGGGTAAGGAACCTCTCTCTGTGGAAACACAAGAAGTGCACAGATCCATGAATCTCGTGTCTAAGACAAGTTCTTGGTGCCCCCTCAGTGGACTCTCTGGGGTTAGCAAACTACGGCCAAGGACTGTTTATGTGAATAAAGCACAGCTAGCCACCCTCACGGCTTTGCGTATGCGCACACTACTGCCATGCTACTTGGAGGAGGGAGTTGTGAAAGAGACTGCATGCCCTTAAATCCCAAAATATTACTCATCTAGCTCTTCTAAAAATAAATGTACTGACCCCTGGACTGATGATCGCATAGCATTAGCGTTGCTGTCATTGAACACTATTTTGCCCATCTAAAGTGAGGCTATTTCACTCTCCTTGTACAAACCAACAAGCTAAAGCTAGAGGACACTGCTGTTCACAGGACTAGGTGACACCAAATAGACCTCATCTCATAACCTCTGCTGAGTCTTCATGGGGTTGGGGTCCCCGAGCCATGTCCCAGTGAGTTATTGATGAGTGAGGGGAGCAAAGGGCTCTTCAGTTACCCAAAAACATTTCTTTCCCTTGAAACTTTCTACAGCTGTAAACACTAATACACTCAGGGTCTTACGGTGAAGAAAGCCAGTGAAATGTATAGTCAGTTTGTTTCTAATATTTTAGTACAGACTAACCTCTTACCCTCCACCCAAAAAAACAAACATTTCTGCACATCCCACAGAAGCAGCTTGGGACACTCTGCCAGATGCACCCATCACCTCAGAAAAGAGCTGGCATTAGAACCCACTTTCCCCTTTTTTAAAAAAAATATATTTTATTGATTTTTTACAGAGAGGAAGGGAGAGGGATAGAGAGTCAGAAACATTGATGAGAGAGAAGCATCGATCAGCTGCCTCCTGCACACCCCCCACTGGGGATGTGCCTGCAACTAAGGTACATGCCCTTGACAGGAATCGAACCTGAGACCCTTCGGTCCCCAGGCCAACGCTCTATCCAGTGAGCCAAACCGGTCAGGGCCCCACTTTTCCCTTTAACCCCCAAACATAGCTTTTCTGTTGTCTCCTCCAATGCACAATTTTTTCTTTCAATGTGCAGATTTGCCACAACAGGCAACGTGCACCTTTCCTAAAGTATATAAGGAAGGCACTTCAGAAAGTAAAATGTTGAATAAGCAAAGGAGAATATAGAACACAAGAAACACTGTCCCCTGATAACACCTATTCCCTTTCAATATAAATTCTTTCAAGGTATTCCATATAAAAATAGTTGCCCTAGTCTGTTTGGCTCAGTGGATAGAGTGTTATCCCGCAGACTGAAGGGTCTCAGGTTTGATTCTGGTCAAGGGCAGTACCTCGATTGCAGGCCTTTTCCCTAGCCCATGCTAGGGTGCGTGCAGGAGGCAACCAATCAGTCAATGTGTCTCTCTCACACTGGTGTTTCTCTCTCTGTGTCTCTCCCCTTTCCTTTCACTCTCTCTAAAAATCAATAGAAAACTATCATCAGGTGAGGATTAACAACAACAAAAAAATTCCATTTTATATAAAAATTGAATTTTACCATGCACACTACTGGTTAACCTGCTTTTTCGCTTAAATATACAATGGACATCATTTAAAGTAAGTAAATATAGTCCTTTATCTCCTTTTTTAATGGTTGCAATGTGATCCATTGTAGGGATCTAATGTCATCTTTAAGTAAATCCCCTATGGTTGGTATTTGGGCTGTTTCTACTTTTATTCAATCAGAATAAATTTCTCAGGGATGGCACTGCCAGGTGGGAGTGTTTGCAGTGAATGTTATTACACAAATGCTTGTCTTTTCTCATCAAGATCTACAGCCTTGGATGAGCACTCGCCCCCTCTCCCTGGGCCTCACTACACCTGAGCAGTCACCTCCTGGGGCGTGTGGACCTGCTTCTCTCCGGCCCTCCACACCTCCCCGCACCTCCCTGCACCTCCCCGCACCTCCCCGCACCTCCCCGCACCTGGCCCTGGGGCAGTCAGCAGCTTTATCCATCCTTTCCCCTGGCAGTGGTGTCTGAGCAGGATTGTCATCTGAACCAGTTCTTTCATTTGGGGATTGAAAAGTGGTATTTTTTTTAATTCTACCACTTGGTCTGTGACAGGTTTCAAAAATAGCAATATACAAAGAGGAAGATATTTCCCAGAATCCACAGCTTAACACAGTAGGATGTTAAGCCTGACCTCTGGGAGAGTGGCCAATGGCTGCATGAAATGATCCCACACAGGTCTGTCTCCTGGAAGGCCATGGTGAGCCTTCCTCAGTTTTCTGTCCAGCCATGGTGCTAGGCTTTGTTTGCGAATGTGGTTACCATTAAGCAAGGATCTGGCCACATGAAGCTAAGGGCAATTAGCTGAAGTCTCCACCAAATAAGGTGGACAAAGGACCAACCCAGAATATTCCATTGTGATTCAAGTCAAATAACAAAGTCTTAAGAAAATAACATTGAAGTTTTGTGCAGGAGACTTAGGTACAGACGTGTGTCCATGCACTGAAACAGCACTATCCTTGGGTACCCGGGAGAACACTCTGACAGCAGGGCCTGTGAGAGCAGAGCCATGGGTTTGCATGGCTCACTTTTCTCATGTCTAATAATTTGAGAAAACAACCACTGTTGTCATTACTAGCCAAGGACTCTTAGCAACAACTTTTATCAAAAACTCCAAATACCCATGATCTTTGAGTCCCAGGCTGGTAGGGGAAGATTTCTCTAGTCAAGAATGACCCAAACAATCACACACTTCCCAAGTCTAGAATCTTTCTTCCGAATTAATTTTGTTTTGAAATTAATGTGTTTTTCCAAAAACAACACATTCTACTTTCTCACATCTCTATATATAAAAGCCTAAGCAACTGTCTGACCATTCCACTGTCTGACCGGTAGCTATGATGCACAATGACCACTAGGGGGCAGACACTCCAACCAGTAGCTATGATGCACACTGACCACCAAGGGGCAGATGCTCAACACAGGAGCTGCCGAGCTGCGGTGACTTGGCAGCTGTGGTTTTTTGGGTGACGCACCTGGAACCAGAGAAGAGGGAGCCTGATTCCAGGGTGCATCACTTGAGAAGCCTCTCGCAATCCGGGACCCCTCAGGGGGTGTCAGAGAGCCAGTTTCAGCTCGATCCCTGCAAGCCAGGCTGAGGGACCCCACCGGTGCACGAATCCATGCACCGGGCCTCTAATTTTTAATAAAATGTGTGTGTGTTTGTGTGTGTGTGTGTGTGTGTGTGTGTGTGTGTGTGTGTGTATGTATAACATCTTATTATCTTTGCTTCATTTCATATCATCTTTATTAAGGACTGACTACATGCTGCTTTCCTCAGTCCAAGCTACTGTCATTTCCCTCATAGGCCAGAGGAGTGGTAGCTTTACTTACACCTCCTAACGCCTTCTCTTCACACATGCTAGGTGATCTCTTTCAATCCCAAAATTACCAAGATTCAGACATAGTTCTTCCATGTACCTGCCCTCCCACCCACAACTCCAACCTTTAGAGTATTTTAATACTCATCCCATCTTGTCTTACATCTATCTACTTTATTATGCATTTATAAAAATAAGGATTTTTTACATAAGTATGATGCTATTACACCTCCTACTTAATTAACAATAATTCTGTGGTACCATCTCACACTTACTCCACATTCAAGTTTTCTCACTTATTTAAGAAATGTTACTGTTGGCTTGTTTGAATCAAAAGACAAACAAGGTCCGCAAATACCTGGTGTTGTTGTATTTCTTAGGTCTCTGACTATTTCGTACTCCCTTTTATTTTTCCATACTGTTGACTTGTCCTGGAAACAACTGGTTTAACTTCTTTCCCTACCTTCTATCTTCCCTGTAAACTAAAAGTTAACTGTAAAAGTTTGAATAATTTCCAATTCAATTTTTTTGCAAAAACACTTCTTTTGTAGTCTCTAGGTACCTCACGCCACAGCAGGCCAACATGGCTAAGGTAGATTAGTGGGTTCAGGCAGTGGCTGCCTTATTATCCCGGCATGGGAATGGCCCCACACAACCCTTCCTAGAGTAATTCTTTCCACTGGTGACTTTGTCTGAATGAGATATTTCATTTAGGGGCTGTAAAATGGGGGTTTTATAATTCTCAACTTCATCTACATTTAATAACTAAAATTCTTCTGTACAGAACTTTTTTTGTCAACTAGGGATGTTTGGTTACTCTGAAATGTAGTTCAGACAGGAAAAGCAGGATAAGTGCCTGCATATTTTCCCTTCATTGCTGGCTTTCAGAGTTGGTCAGCATGCTCTTTTTTAAAGAATTAAATTGGGTCATGTCTATTCTATCCTTGCTTAAAACCCTTCAGAGATCTCCTTTGTCCTGCAGATCAAGTTTAAGGTGAACAGCATGACCCATGCCTATCTTCCTGCCTCAATCTGTCCACTCGCCCCGTTTCCTGCACAGTAGGCACACTGGGTGTTTTCAGTTCTCCAAACTCCTCGCACGCTTTTCTGCCTGCAGGTCTTCACATACATTGTTCCTTCTGTGTGGCCACTCCTTCTGCCCAAGATATGGCTGGCTCCTTCTCAACGACCAGGTCCAGGCTTAAATGACACCTTTACAGAGAGGTCATTGCTGATTGTCCAGCTAAAGTAGGTTTCCTCCCCCTTATATTGTCTAACCCAGACCCTGATCATTATTGCCATAGCATTTACCTATTTCCAACATTTTTGCTTCATATATATATATATATATATATATATATATATATAGTCAGTCCTCTCTCTCTCTCTCTCTCCCTCTCTCTCTCTCTCTCTCTCTCTCTCTCTCTCTCTCTCTCTATATATATATATATATATATATATATATATATTATTGATTGGCTGCCTCCTACACACCCCAAACTGGGGATCGAGCCCACAACCCCGGCATGTACCCTGACAGGGAATCGAACCATGACCTCCTGGTTCACAGGTGGATGTTTAGCCGGTGAGCCACCGGCTCGGCTTGCTTTACTTCTTATTGTCTATCTCCCATCAGGATGGGAGGCCCCATGAGGGTATGAGTCATGTTTATTTTGTCCACAATTCATATTCCAATGCCTGGTGCACAGTAGGCCAACAGAAGGCTTATGTGACAGTGGTGAAATGGACGTGGGTTATATCTTCCCCTGGACTCTCAGATTAGTGGGGATTCTTAGACACACATATCACGCTGTGATAGGCATAGGCGCAGTGAGAGAGGAATAAATGGGAGCACGTGGAGGTATATCTGATGTGGGTTTGGGGGTACTGAGGAAGGCTTCTTGGAGATGATGGAGTATAAACTTAGCCCTGCAGGAGTTGGTTAGGAAAAGACTAAGAAATCTTAAGTGCAAAGGTGAGCAAGAAAATGGACAGGACTTTGCCTTTGATTGGATGGAAGGAGGAAATCAGCTCATCAGGAGATGATGTCATACAACAAACTAAGGATCCTTGGGGGAGAAATGGGACTGAGGGCAGAATAATGAATCCAGTTGGGAACATTTCAAATTGGAGAGTCCCCTGAGACATTTAGAATGCATGGGTCCAAGAGAGCCGTGTGCACTGAAATCTAGATTAGGAGACAGAAGCACACAGATTGGAGTAAAGGCAATGCGACTGGATGAAGCAAACTCAGAGAACCGAACTCACAAGTTTACAAAGCACTTCCTGTTTGGATCTTCACTACAGCCGAGGCGGGGCAAAGCTAGGTATTACTAGCCTCTTCTACAGAAGAGAAGCTGTGCCTGGGTAATACCAAAAGATGACATCATAGACATCATTGCAGGTAAGTGATAGAACTACCACCCTTTGTCCTTTTATTCCTTCATTAACCCTGATACAGACTGAAAAGAACTATTTTTAGATTTTCTGACTATTATTTTTGTTCTTATGCTCCTTGCTCTTTTTTTATTATGATAAAACTAGACATAATATAAACTTATCATAAAATGCCATCTTACTCAATTTTAACTGTCCAGTGTCTTTGAGACACTGCTTCTAAACCTTTTAGATATAAACCCAGAAATGGAATTGCTGGCTCATATGCTAATTCTATTTTTAATTTTTTTGAGGAACCACCACATTGCTTTCCACAGCGGCCCCACCGACTTACATTCCCACCAGAGGGGGACTCAGCTCTCGCTATCTACGCACTTGTTTTCTGGGTTTTGGTGGTAGCCCTCCTAATGGGTGTCAGCTGGAAGCTCCCTGTGGTCGCTCCTTACTCTTATCATTGTATTCTGAACATCTTTTCTTTCAAGCAGAAATACTATAGCAGAAATTACGGACAAAGTGTTACATCACTCAGATAGAAAAAAAGGGACCATATAATTTCACAAGCAAATTGAACTTGCTGAAGATAGAAGCATTGCCTTTGGGAGCAGTCTGTGACTATGGACTATTACTTTTCCTGATACACAAACTGTCAGTAATGATACTTTCTCATAGGTTTCAAAAGATTAGACAAGATGTTTAAAAAGAGCTCCCCTTCTGTTTCTGGCACATGGGCAGTGCTCAGTGAAGAAAGTTACCAGTATGAGTTGAGTTTTATGACATCTATGCATTCCCTTCTACCAAAAGAGTCGTTCTGTCAAATCAGGACTGTGGCTAGTTTGCAACGACCTTGTTTTGTACCCTTGCTGGTCCCTGAAGGTCGCTGCATTAGTTTTCAGTCGGCTTATTTCATAATGTATGCTGGCTTTTTGTTTTCCTTTCACAATGGACATTTGCACATCTGTGAGCTTCAGGCAGCTCTTTCCTAGTTGATAGAGCCCAGGTACATTAGTCAAATATTTACATTCCAGATACAATCCGCCCAAGACATCCTCAGGACTGTAGGCTAGTTCACATGTAAATAAATATATTATACTGTTAGGTGACTTTGTTTTTTTCAAGTCACTGCAGTAACCCCTTGTCAATTGAGATACAACATTGCAGTTTTAAAAATGCTTAAGATCTTGAATTCTAACTGAAGTTAACTCTTTCCTTTATATGCAAAAAAGAAAAAAAATGAACTTGTTGGTTCAAAAATATAAAAATCAATGAGAAAGATTTAAGGGAGCAATTAATGCGATAATGTCTAGAATGCAGTTTAAGCCCCTGGGAAGAAATGCTTTTACATCATACAAGTAAAAATGAGTTGCAAATTCAATTGAGTTCTTCTGTGAAATCAGTGCCTGGAGGTAGAGGAAACAGAAGAGTCAGCATGCTGTCCTTGTGTATCACAGCCATGTTTGTTCATATCCATTTGAATATTTACTTACAATTACTAATAAAGTGCAGAGCCTCTTAAAGGGCATGTGGCTCATCTCCGCTGAAGAGCAGTGACCTTGGCAATCACCTTCCTCGTTGCCTGGAAACTCAGGGCGTTCCCATTGTTTTAAAGGACACTGTCACATCCAGGTTGGCTTTAAAGCCCTTCGGGGAGACTCAGAGGAGGTTTTTACTTGTACCTTCACCTATTTCTTTACTGACTTTGTAATTTATCTAAAGGACACTGAGTGTCTTTATACCATCCACCCCCCTATCTAGGACACTGTCTCCAAGTTACAGATTAATTCAGAAAAACTAAACTACATACACTTTATACATTCAACATGACCCTGCCTGGTTGCCCTTGCATTTACCTAAACACAAAGCAAAGACCACAAAGAATTTTGCAATAGCACTGGTTCTAATTATGAAAAATTTGATCCTTTCCTCTCTTCAGGCAACTAGAAAACTTGGAAAGGTTGGACAAGTAATTTTGTCACCAGAAAGGACCAGGTCCAGAGCGGGTCTGCCCCAGGCCGAGCGGTAGTGTATAGGTTCTTGACTTCGTGCAGGAAAGATTTCACAACCGGAGTCCAGGTGACTTTGAGAGTACGTTTCTTAGAGCTGGAGACAGTGAAGCGAAGGAAGGGCTTAGGTAGGAGAAGCTACAGAAGCTGCCGTGCTCTGCTTTGACCTCCAAGAAGCATGACAGGAAAGAAATGAGCCACGGTGGCTGCTGCTGGCTTGCTGGGAAGTCAGAGAAAAGGGGGGCCTTAAGACAGGATCAGGAGGTAATCCCTGCCACTGCCCCTGCTCCCATGGTTGCAAGTCTGGTGGGGACCCTCAGAGTTTAGAAGAAAGAAAGTAAAAAGTTCATGCCCCAGAAAAGGCACGGGTGTGCTACAGGGAGAGTCCACACCAGCGTCCTTTGTCTTGAAGGTTTTTCTCTCTCTGCTGTAGGCGGGAATCTTGGGGGAAGTGTCGGGAGAGGATCTTAACAGAATGTTCATGAGTTTTCCAGGTGTGTCCTTCAATATGTTGACTTGCCAAAATGAGCATTTAGGGGAGTCTGGGACCATTCTCTGGTCAGCTTCACTGCTTTCCTTTTTTAGTTTAAATTGATTTTTAGAGAGAAAGGAAGGGAGAAGGAGAGAAAGAATCATTAATGTGAGAGTGAAACATCAATTGGCTGCCTCTTGCATGACCCCTACCTGGGGTCAAGCCCCCTACCTGGAATCGAACTCGAATCCAGCATGTGCTCTGACTGGGAATCCAAGTGACAGCCTTTCGGTGCATGGGTCGATGCCCAACCAGCTTAGCCACACTGGCCAGGCTACTGCTTCACTTTTATCTTGGGTCTGTCTGGCTCTAGTTGTGTTTTTGTAATTTGTTCCCCTTCCTTCATCATTTCTTGGGTTCCGCTGGCACAGATGGCACTAACTGGGTCTCTGTTACCTCTCTCCCTGACCAGGGTGATTTCAGCTATTTATTCTCTGGTTAGGAGGAGAGGTGTAAACCATTTGCTCTCCAGTGTCCTTGTTAGGAAGATAAGGTCTTGTGATCCTCTAGCTGGCTGTAAATTGGTCAAATTGTCTTGTCTCCGTTTCCCCATTCCACCTGCCAAGGAATTTTCTAGCTTCTTATTACCCTGCCTCAATTTCATCTTGAGAGCCCATATTCTAGAGCAGAGCTTCTCAGATTTTAATGAGGATACCAATAATCTGAGGTCTCCTTAAAAAGCTAATTGTAAATGATTGGATTAAAAAGCTGTGGTACTTACTACTCGGCCATAAAAAAGAATGAACACTTACCATTTGTGACAGCGTGGATGGACCTGGAGAGTATGATGCTAAGTGAAAGAGCCAGGCAGAGAAAGACAAGTACCACAGGCTTGCACTTACATGTGGAATCTAATGAACAAAATAAACTGAAGAACAAAATGGAACTAGAGTCATGGATACATGGAACATGCTGACAGATGTCATAGGGGAGGTGCAGGGGGCAGTGGGATGAGAGAAGGTGAAGAGAAAAGCCAAAGAACATATACGCATAACCCATGGGCACAGACAACAATGTGGTTAGGGCCAGAGGGAGGGCAGGGAGGGGTCTGGGTGGAGGGAGGCAAAGGGGGAGAAAATGGGGAACATCTGTAATAATGTCAACAATTTTTTAAGAATTGCAGAACAAACATACAAAAAAAGCAAATAGGGATCAGTAGGTCAGAGTGGTGCCTGAAATTCTGCATTTCTAACAAACTCCCAGGTGATGACAAAATTTTTGATTCTTGGATCAAACTTTGAAATTCAAGGATCCAGAGTATTTTACAATACTATGATGAAAGACATTATTCAAACTGAGTTACACACTCAGAAAATATGAAGGTGTATATAATATACAAAGGTTTATGTCAGAAGTTAGAACCTATTCAAACATGAGTTTTCAATGTAGGAAGTTAGAGCAGGGTATTTGCCAAATGATCCCTTTGGAAATGTATCTACGATGTTAACATGGCCTTGGAAAGAGGGGCTGATACTTCTAAAGCTCAATACAAAGACTTGAGCGGACTCACGGCTGCCTAGCTTTTGAACCACAATGTGCTTATTTTAAAGAAATAACTTCCAATTATGCAAATATTTTATAGAGGATCTCTACCAACTGATTATTGTCGTTGTTTTCGCATGATATCAATTTCCCCTTTGAGTTGACTTTTTTAATGTAATTAGTTTTTCTGCTAATTTAAAATTCTTTTTTTCCAGCTTTATTGAAATATAATTGACATATAACATGTTGATTTGATACACTTATTGAAAAATGACATCACATCCCTTAATGACTATTTCTTTTTTGTGGTGAGATCATTTAAGATCTATACGCTTAGCAACTTTGAAGTTTACAATAAAATATTACTAACTATAATCACTGTGCTGTACATTAGATCTCCAGAACTTAGTCATCTGATAACTGGAAGTTTATCTTCTTAGACACTTATGGGGCGAGGCTACAGTGTTTTGGCCAGGATCAAGCCTTGGACTAATGAAAGGACAGGGTCCTCTCATTGCCACGTGCAAGTCCCAGCTGGAGGTCAGGGCCCTCCCAGCACAATCATAGCCAACGGCTGTGGTAGTAAGCTTGAACCTATGGTCCGAACACGTAGCCCCACATGCCTTGTGGTAGAGTTCAGGTGCATATAGTTGAGTGAGGTTAGAACTCACGAGAATGCTGTAAACAACATGATCACGCCCCTACTTTGCCTCGTGGCATCTGCTATAAAATAAAGACACGGCTTGTGGGCGCTGGCGCTGTCTCCTCATCAGGGAGCAGCGTCCCACCGAGACCCAGCTTTCATTCTCTTGTCTGTCTTTCCTTAATCCTTTCACCCCCCCCCCCCACTCAGTTTACCTTTGGCCGCAACAGACACTATGTTTGTTTAATATTCTGTAGACACTATGTCCCTAGACTGGTTAAGAAAAAACAAGTTTAGAAAATTCACTTTGGTCAACTTTGGTTGTCCTATTAAAATCCCTTGGAAGCATTTAAAAATATGGATTCTCATTCCCTGATTCCCACCCAGGCTGCTGCCCCAACCTCCTTGCCAGCAGGTCCATAGGAATCTAGTTTCCAAAGCTCTCCGCTGAGTGCACGGAGCTTCTCAAGTTAGAAGCACAGGTGAGGGAGTGAAGTTCAGCTCAGGCGGGGGGTGGGGGGGTAGGGGTGTCAGGGGGTGAGGGGTGTGGGAGGGTGTGGGAGGGTTATGAACTGCTCCAAGGCTGTGCTCCCAGGAGAGCCCCTACTGGATTCTGCCGGAGAGAGACCCGGACTTTACACTGTAACTGTGGAGAGCCCAGGGGTTCTACGGTGTGTTTTCAGGACGCAGGCCTCCCTGCCAGGGGCATTGGAGTCTTGAAACAGGAGGGAATGAGACCAGGTTTGTGTGGTTCAATAACCTGCTGCAAGGCCCACTCGCTCCACCAGTGAACAGCGAGCCCCTGGCTGCCTTCCGCGCCCGCACTGGCTGTGCTGGGACCAGAAACTTCTGAAAATAGATGCGAGGTGAGGCCTCCTGGGAGCGGCTTGTCTCCTCATTCACAATAGGGTTCCCACGGAGGATGAGCCCTCCGCGCGCCCCTGGCCCTGGCTGGGCCTCCGCTGCTTGTCTCTGAGCTGGACAGTGTTGGAGAGAGAGCCTTGGATAGGACTTGGGCTTCGGCTCCCTCGGAGCTCTCGGTGCTGCGGCGTTTGGCATGTCATCTGGGTCAGCACAGCGCGGAGCTCACCCGTCTGTAAGCCAGGCGCCTTCCCACCCCTTGCAGGCCCTGGAGCCGGAATTGCACAGCCTGCCGCGCCTGCCCCGGGTCAGGGTGAGAAGTGGCCTTTGATACGTGCTAGTCTGGGTTATTGATCCTATTGACATGGCCTCTTAGGAAAATCAATGCTCCCGTCTTACAGCCGACATGTACATAAGGTGATAAAAGTAAACCAGGGCCAGCTGCTCTGAGCTCCCAGGACTCAGGACTCAGGGGACCAGGCTCTGTGCCTGCTAACTCAGCGGCGGGCTCAGCGGGCCGCTGTCCTGGGCGCCTCACTCGCCCCCCCCCCCACCCCCACCTCACCGCGTGGCTCTCCCAGGCCTTCATGGTGCTGCTCACAGTTTGTGATCTGATCTGACTGAAACCAACATCGTTTCCTCCATTTCTCATCAGTCTTACATTATAATATAAATCTTTGTGCCAACTGACTTACCTAATTGATAAAAGGAGATCCTACTAACCAATCTCTACATGTCTGTTCAGTTATTCAGCAATTTTTTTAAAAAATTACCTACTCTGTACCAGGTACTGTTGTAGGCCAGGGCATGCTGTGTGACCAAGACAGACAAGTCCCTCCCATCTTAGGATTACCAGGAGGTAGTGGGACAGAAGGTAAGCGAATGCAATGTCAGAGGAGGATGAATACAATGACAGATAAAGCAGAGTGAATGGACAGCACGTGAGGGGGTGCAGCGTATGTGGGGAGCTCAGGGGCATCTCTCTGAGGTGGCTCCTCACAGAGACTGGGCCCAGGGAAAGGGGAAGCCACGGCTAAGATCGACGTTCCAGGGCGTGATCTCATGTGGAGGCCACAAGTGCATTGGGAAAGGGCTTTGAAAGCAAGAATCTGGGGATCCTGGTCCTGCCCCCACTTCTGATGAGCTCTGTGACCTTGGGAAGTTAGTGATCTCTCTGTGTATTCTGATTTCTCCAGGAGGGAAGAGTGAATAGTCCCACACATCTTATAAGATGGCTCTGTTGGACAGGACAAGGCTCTCAAGGGCTGGGCAGTTCTAAGTGTTATTCTTGCCAAATGTTAAAATGTAGCGCAGGACTTTGCAGAGGCAGCGGTAGACAGGACAAGCCTCCCTCCTGGGAGGCACAGCTTTGGATATTAATCCCGTCTCCTCTACTTGCCGCCAGCAAATAAGACCGCCTTGCTACAACCACATCTTGTGTTTGAAGAGAGCACCTCAAGAGGCGAACCCCTTGACTGGAATGTAGGAGGCCCCTGGTGAGTGTCAGTTCCCATCCTTGGCACCGCTGGGGATGCTGGGAGATGGGTTGCTGGATGTGCCACTAGCACGTCTTTAGGGGGCCTACTATCGTTCATTTAGCCCACAGCATGTTTCCCACCGCTGTGTCCTGAGCAAGCTCAGGGCGCCACGGTGAAGAAGGCCAGCCTAGTACCTGCCCTGCGTGTCTCTTCAGTAGCATATGCTCCCGGATAGCTTAGTGCAGCGTTTCTCAACCTGTGGGTCACGACCCCTTTGGAGGGTCAAACAACCCTTTCACAGGGGTCGCCTAAGACCATCGGAAAACACATATATAATTACATATTGTTTTTGTGATTAATCACTATGCTTTAATTATGTTCAATTTGTAACAATGAAATTGGGGGTCACCACAACATGAGGAACTGTATTAAAGGGTCTCGGCATTAGGAAGGTTGAGAACCACTGGCTTAGTGTTTAGTGTTACACCCCCTGGAGGTGACCTGTCAAACCCCAGGACCTTCCACTTCACAGCTGTGTGAGCTGGCAAGTGACTTCCTATGCCTCTGTTTCCTCCCCGTTAAATAGGATGATGATAATAACAATGGTTATACCTACCTCAGCAGGCAGTTAGATAATAAAGTGAGTCACTGTTTGGAAATCATTTAGGATGGGGTCTCGCACATAAGCACCAGAAGAGCGTTGCAGAAGGAATAAACCCGTGTGAGTGGTTTATTGTGTTTTCTGTTCCAGCTTGGGGCTCTGCTGGTGCCACCGCATGTAATCATGTCAACGGTTCATTTTACAGATGAGGAAGCCGGGACTCCGAAATGTTAACCGCTGTGTCCCAAAGTAACGGGCCCAGCAAGGGGGGAGCTGGAAATTTAAACTGTTTCACTCTGAAGCCCCTCTTGACCCACATTCCCCCAAGAAGTGGGACTGAAGCAACAAAGATGAGCACAGTATGGTCCCTGCCAGAGGGTGGAAGTGGGAGGGAGAGCTCTCAGGGTCCACCACTTGCACAGACCTCACAGCTCACCCCACATCCACACCCAGGGCTCTACTTCTAAGTCCGGAGCCACTTTGCTCTGCTGGTTGTAGAACTGAATGCAGTAAACATGCATTAGGCGATTCTATAGGGTGTCCCAAAATTCACGCAAGATTTGAATTTTGTGTCCATTTGCCGCGCAGACCACAAGATACAAGCCCCTTAATCTATGTTTTATTT
>NW_005871103.1:176531-241504 GCF_000147115.1 Myotis lucifugus
AAAATAAAAGCCTAATTTACTTGGTTATTGAATCAGATCTAATATCTGTTGCCCTTTGATTTAAATCCCTTCAATTTGATAAGCATTACCAAGTACCAATTATGGCCCAGGAGCAGGGACAATGAAGACCAATGAAGACCACGGCTTTGTGTATGTGCCAGCAAAGCCATGGAGGCCATTTACCCAATGTGCTATTTCATACATAACCCTATACTGTATACTTTATGAATCAATAAAAAATTCACAATTTTTAATTATAAACTTGTGTTTTCTATCAAAATTACTTCTTGCGTGAATTTTGGGACACCCTATACATACAGACAAGCACAGTGACCCTGATGTGTTAGTGACAGATGACATGGGTCTTTCCAAGGAATGCTGAGGGCGTTCTCCAGGAGAAAAACCTTTCCTTAAGTAAACTTTTTCTGGGGAATAATTTTGAATTTACAGAAAAAGTTGTGAGGATAGTACAGAAATTTTCATCTAGTTTCCCATAAATTGGCATCATTTTACCTCACCAAAGTGCTTACAGAACCAGGACATTCACATCTGTACATTATTCTTAACTAAACTACAGACTTGATTTGAGCGTCACCAGTTTTCCCACTAATATCCTTTATCCGGGATCCTTCCCAGGATACCAAATTGAACCGAGGTTCCTTATAAAGCTTGAGAAACTGTAACTGGTGCGTGCAGCTCCAAGTCTTGCATTCTGATCATGGGATAAAGACACTGGCACCTCACATGATGATTTCCTCTCTGTGCGGAGCGGGGTCGGTGCCTCAGAACTTGAATAGCATGGCCCTGACACAGATTTGTTTTCCAGACTGAGGAAAAAGGATCAATCAATCCCGTAGGATAATCTCTCATTATTTTCATAACAGCAAAGAGTCAATAAGTTCAGGGGGGGAAATCTGCCTAGATTTCCTCTTTTTGACTTTACTGATCTAATATCTCTAAGACAAAGAAATTTATTTAGCTTTAATGCGTTCATTGACCTCTCCCAAAACAAATTTCATTTTTGTTTTTAAAGTACATCTTTTGACAATATCTTATTCTCTCTCTGTGTGTGTGTGTGTGTGTTTCTCAAAGTGGGAGTTATTTTAAAGGGATGAGATAATACTAGAGAGAAAAAATGAAAGAGGTCCTTATGACTTTCCCATTTATTTTTAGTCCATAACTTTGTCTGAAATGTCGGTTAAATTAAATACACAATGTGACCCTGGTGTGTTTGCATTCATGCGATAGGTTTTTAGCTCATTTTTAGCAGAGGTCTTCCCAGCCCTGGGAACTGAGGAAGGTGGTTTCACGTGGGTGAGCGGCCTGGGCGGACTTCTCCAGTGTATCAGGCAAGAATGGGTTTGCCTCCTCACTAACGTGGCGTGTTCCTCTTTTACCTCTTGTGGATTTGTGTCAACAAAATTAATGGTGACCATTTTGGAAGAAAAGAACAACACAAAGCCACTTTTATTCATGCCTGAGCCTCCAGGGGCTCGCCTTGCAGGAAGGAGCTCAGGGGGGAGGTTGCCTTTGGCCCTCCCGTGGTTGGTCTCTTCCTGGCTCAGTCATTCCAGCTGTGCTCTGAGATTTTCAAGTGCTGCTCAGGCGGTGATCCGGGCACTGTTTCCCCGTTCAAGTGAAACGGTTCTTGTCAGTGGGAACTTAGAGGGATTCTGGTGTGAACTCGTAGAGATCACCAAAGTAGAGTCTCTCTAATTCTAACTTGGAAGCAGTTGCTTTGACAAGTAAAAAAGAAAGACATGGAGACCAGTTAAATGGGAAATTATCACCCCAACCACCATTGCTTGAAGATTTCACTTCCCGCTAGTGAGCTCCCATTTGTTACAGTCTATAGTCCTGAGCCCACATTGCTATCTGAGGGAACAACCTGAGAGCTAGCCCGTCTTTGAGGACTGTTTCCCTTTGTTGCCCATCTGACCCCGACACCAGCTGAGTTGCTCGCTCCTTCGAGGCCCAACACACGCCTACCAGCCTCCTGCCTCCTCAGCTTCCTTCCTCCTTCCCACACACCTAGTGCCTTTCCGTCTGTCTCTCATGTAAACCTTCCCATCCTCCAAGGTCCGTTCAGATACTTCCTTAACTCCCTCCACTCACCCCTCCCTACAAAGTGTTTCTGGTCTAGACATGCATTTCTCCACGGAGCATTATTATCTCCAGGGGAGCAAAACGTGGCTCGGAATTGGATGGGGGAAGTATAAGAATGTTTCCTCTTCTTATGTGTGAAGTACAGATATGCATACAGTACATATACAAATATTTAGTAATCTGTCCATTAAAACTTTATGGGGGCGACAATTAGGAAAAATAGGTCTAAACAGGCTTTTACTTGGGCACTAGTGAGTAAACTCGAGAAACATGTATATAGTTTACTCCTTGAGTATCCGGCACCAGGGCCCATCTCTCTAGCAGCTGTGCTCTCTTTGCGTCCAGAGCTTAATAAAACAAGGAGCAGATGAAAGATGAAGAATCAGGCAGTGCCTACCCTCCATCTTTCCATCACCACCGCAGAGCAATGTTATTGATGTTGTCTTGTTAGGGGCTTTGTCTGCCCTTTGTGCTTTCTGTTTTACACGAACATCAAGCTATGAAAAACAAACGTTATAACAATTTATTTCAGAAAACATGTCCACACAGGAGAGGCCAGGGGTGGCACATCCTAGCACAGGGGTGGGCAAACTTTTTGACTCCAGGGCCACAATGGGTTCTTAAACTGGACCGGAGGGCCGGAACAAAAGCATGGATGGAGTGTTTGTGTGAACTAATATAAATTCAAAGTAAACATCATTACATAAAAGGGTACGGTCTTTTTTTTTTTTTTTTAGTTTTATTCATTTCAAACGGGCCGAATCCTGCCCGAGGGCCATAGTTTGCCCACGACTGTCCTAGCACCACTGACAATGCCTTGGACTGTGGTCTGCACACTTGGAATCTAGGTGCCCCCAAGGCTATGAAATATCTGCCCTAGCACCCCTGGTCCACCCAGTAGGAAAGAGAAACACAATTCTCTCCCTCACCTCCCCTTCTCCAAGTTCTGTGCTCACCTCCAATGACACAAAACCTCAGAGGGGCAATTCAGCCGGAGTAAAGAGGAACTTCCGCAATGTCATGCAGAGCAGTTTAATCCTCCTGGCCTTAATTCAGCTGCTGGCCACTCCAGTAGAGTTTTGCCTTTGCGTAATCAGCAGTCCCACTGAAGGGCGATTTTCTCTTTACATCTATAAAAGAGCAATGTACTACCAATAGGAGAAAACTGCTGGTTGTTTTAAAATAGCTTTTTGTTCCCACTGGTATGAGGAAATATTTCAGAATCATTGAGACTTAGCCTCTGTTACTATGTTTTAATACATACTAAAGTATGTCTTTATTATTAATATAATTTATTTTACTGGATCATAGTTGAGAAGTTTGCAAAGACTTTAGGGTCATATTTTTTATAGTAAGAAATTTGGAAACTACCCTCTAGGTCAATCCATATTGTTACAAATGGCAAAATTTTATTATTTTTAATTGCTGTGTAATATTCCATTGCATATACCCACCACATCTTCTTTATTCATGCACCCATCCATGGACACCCAGAGAGCTAGAGGGAATTATGCTAAGTGAAATAAGTCACAAAGAGAACGACAAATAGCTTATGGTTTTACTTATATATGGAATCTTAAAAAAACACCCAAAACACTAGAATTAGTGTGATGATCACATTATAAGGTATAAAAAAATGTTGAATCACTATATTGTACATGTGAAACTAATATAATCAATATGAGACTGTATAGCAACTATACTTAAATTTTTAAAAAATCTAAGAAATTTGGAAACTAAAGAAAATAAAACTGAAGTCAATAAAAATTATGATACTCTTACCCACAGATGACATTTGGGGGCAAAATTTTGTTTTCATGCATCAATATACATGTGGATATATATATATATATATATATATATATATATATATATATATGAAAATTTTATACATACATATATTTCAACCTGATAACCACATTTTTACTTAATATATATTGTTTCCATTTCCCTAAGTATTCCTTGACAACATTTATTTAAATGATGGCATGAGATTTCATTATATAGAAACATAATTTATATTTAAAAAGCTCAATTATTAAACATTAAATTTTCTCCCATTTTCATTAATATAAATATTTCTATAAGAAATACTTTTGTAGATAAATCTTTGGGCATGCTGTAGGGTCATTTTAAATAAATTTCTTAGAATTTCAATAACAAAATGAAACCCGGAATTAGACAAAATAAAGTATGATTTTATTCTACACTCAACCATACCAATAGAATATTATTCTCTCCAAGGTTATGTTGCCCTTTACCGAGGCCACCATTTCTTTTCTGGAATAACAAAATGTCAACATTTCTGTGTTCTTGAGTTGCTGAACTTCTAGACGACGTTAGGTAAAACCAGTCTTTGTTCAATAAACTTTAATGATCATTTAATAATTAACCAACCAAAAAAACTATATTACTAGATAAAGAAGTAACTAAGATTCTGGTGAGATTTCCTGGTTTGGTACATTTCAATGCTGAAGCTTCATTTTCCAAGCTGTTTGATCATCAAGATGGTCAGTGCATGAATAGATGCATTTCTGCATTAGTGTTGTTTTATGTCGATTAGGCAGTAATGAGTTTTTTATAACTCACTCATATTCATCAAGTTATTAATGAGAGATAAATGCTGGATTTGGCAGCAAAACAGCAATAATGTTACATGTAGAAGACCCAGAAAGGAAAAATCTTGATTAAGTCAAGTTTTTTTTAAAGTAATGCTATTTCTTGTTTTTGTTCAAACTGGGAGGAAAAATCTTGATTAAGTCATTTTTTTTTGGTAAGTAATGCTATTTCTTATGTTCAAACTGTGATCTAGAATAATATCTATATTTTAATCTTTTATGATTACAATAAAAACTCATTGTTTATAGAAAAATTGAAAAATGCAGAAAATACAAAGCAAAAAATAAAAATTAACCATAATTTTACCTCCTAAGGAGGTAAATGATAATATGTGCATTTCCTATGCTATTTTTGTGCCTACTTAAGATTAAAGCATATATGTTGTTTTTATTCATCATTATATTGTAACCATTGCCCCATCTATATATATAAAAGCCTAAGTGACCATTACAACTGGTCGACTGAACAACCAGTCAACCAGTTACTATGATGCGCACTGTCCCCCAGAGGGCAGATGCTCAATGTAGGAGCTGCTCCCTGGTGGTCAATACGCTCCCACAGCCAACCGCCTGTGATCCCTCCCGCCAGCCAGCTGGCCCCCAACTGTCCCCCGATCGCCGGCCAGGCTGAGGGACCCCACCCATGCACGAATTTGTGCACTGGGCCTCTAGTTTTATTAATAATTCTTCAAAAATGCCATTGTAATAGCTGTGTAATAGCTCAGTGATAAATGTGCCATAATTTAATTAATTTTCTGTTGAGAAACATTCAGACTTTTTAAAAATAATATTTCACTACCAAGAATAATTCTGAGATGAATATCCTTAAACTTCTTTATCAAATGTCTAATTAATTCCATAGGGTAGATTTCTAAAGTGGGATTACTAGGCTAGAAAATATGAACTTGTATAAAGCTCTTGTAACAAATTGCCAAATTGCTTTCCAGACAGTAATTCACACTTCCACCATCAGGGTAAGTACCTGTCTCATCATAGTCAAGTTTTTAATTTTAATTTTGACTAATTTAATAAGCAAACTTTTAATAACATTATTAATAAACATTCCCATGGATTTATGGGTTGTGTTTTCTTCTGTGAAACATAAATTCACATCCTTCTGAGAACAAAAGCACTGGGCATGATACTGAAAAATGCTTGCTTGAGGCTCATTGAAATTAACTTTAGTATAAATTGTACACATACTCTCCTGTATAAACCAGTCCAATACTATTTACTCTAGTTGGAGAACAACTCTAAACATTAAAAAATAAAACCAAACTCTTGTGAGAGAAATCATAGAAATTTTTTTTTCAATAAATCTTGAAAAGAACATAGCAATCAAAACTCAGAAGCTATTTTAAAAAGTAGGAAATTTGGCTTCAGATTCAAAATTTCATCACAAGTAAAAAAATATATCCCTGATGGTGCAGAACATAGTTATTGTTATGATTTTTACAGAATCCAAATGCAAACCCTGTCTTGCCATAGCAGACATGAACTTGCAACCAGATTAAAATAGCTGTAAGGGCTCCCCACACCTCCCTTCCTGCTCTGTGAAGTTTTGTGGGCCAGGCTCTTTGATCTTGATGCTCTGTTTGTATGGCTTCAATTTTCAAAGTCAATACATGGTTTAAGATGTGGGCTTCAGCCACAGCGATCTCATCTACATTCCAGAAGCAAAAAGGAAGGTGGGACAGACAATGAGAAGAGGGTGAAGGACATGCTCTGGTTGTTTTTAAGGAAGATGCCCCATGAAATGTTCCCATACATATTACTGGACAGAAGTTACACACCTACACTCAGCTGTGAGCTCATCTAGGATTCCTGGGTCCTCTCACTTGGAAAGAGTGGGAGAATAGATATTGAGAAGATAACCAGCAGTTTTTATTACCTTCCTGCTGATAATAAGCAATGTTTAGTTAGTATCTATGCCTTTGTATTTCTTGGTAGGTAGGACTGAGGTATTTTGTGATCCTCAAAATGCACCCATATTAAACAACTAATTCCACCTATGGCAAGCAGAATTACTAGTATAGACAATAATATTTTATCAAATATTATAGAGTTAATAGAAGATCATTGATAATACTGTGAATTTTGCTTCTCGCATCTCTTCTGCTCCTAGCTTTCAAGCAGAGGAAGATAACTCTGGGTGTTCTGAGTCCAAATTCACGTCATTATAGCATGACGTGTCATAGCAACGTGTCCCGCAAACACATGTGGAGCCTTCCAGGTTCCCTGCAGCAGAGCATCCCCTCTACCTGGGTTCTTCCTGGCCAAGTTGTGAGAATTTAGAAGTAACAAGAAATCTGCTATTCAATTATTTTTCTTTAAAAGTTGATGAAGACTTTATAAATTATCTTCATTTTCTTATAAGACTCCAGGAACAAATTCACCTCAGGCCCCAAGAATAGCTCTTTCACCCATATGTTCACCGACTGGTTTGATTATGTGTTGGCATTCCTGCTGGTTTAATTTCACCAACATTACTTACCATTCATCAAAAACCACATGCTGAGAGCTTTACCAAATAACCCAACAAGGCCTTGTGTGACATCGCCTCCCATCATTTGTCACCTGGATGGGCCTCAGAAACAACTCAGACACTAACAAGGACCGGAAGCCACTGTGGCAAAGATGCATTCCTTCATTCAGTGCCTCAGACTTCTTCCCCAGGGCCTTGGGCGTGTCAGAGCTCTGGGGCCTTTGCAGTCATGTGTGGGTATCCATATCAGCATCCCAACTAGCAATTGGGGGAAATGTGGCTAAAATTTAAACTGCCAAATACTTTTTCTCCCTCTTAGTGACTATTTATAACAATATAGCCCTTCTACATTTGACCAAAAAATTTATTTTGAATGTTTACTTGGGGTTTTTGTCCTTCCCAGATTCTCCTGTAATAATAATATTAGATTGAATCATAGAAAATACCAAATTCTGAAAATATTACTTAAGATGACTTCATGATTGTATTTTATGGTCACTGGTCTTTGTGTCTTCTAAATGCTAAGTTGTCTCAAAGACAACCCAAATTGGGGTGTTGGGGAGGTGTGCAGTGTGGTGGTGGGAGAACCTTAATTACAACTTATGAAAATAAAAATTTAAGACTTACTTTTCAAAAGAGTGAGTATTATTTATAATAATTTAAATTATATCACCATGATATGGGCTGTCTTTCATCATTTAGTTTCCCTTCTGGAATTTATCTTTCTATTTCTACTCACTAACATGTTATTTCTGCATTTAAATGACACTGACACAAGTATCTAGCCATGGATAATATTTTTTCCTTTTTAAATGAAGTTGCATTAGGTTATAAATAGCTGATGACTCTCCAAACGCCTCTAGTTTATGGGAGAAATAATTTAATAAGGATTTGGGTTGCTTTCTGTAGCTTTGCTAATGCAAATGAGTAATGTGTATTGATTTTTCATGGTGTGAAAACTCTTTTTATTCATCTTGTACAAGAAAGTTTGTTAAAGAATTATTAATGATGTGATAATTGCTTTAAGATCTATGCCCTAATTAAAACAGTAAGTTCTTTATTACATCTTTATTTTAATTAGATGTACAGAGAGACAATAATTTCTACAAGAAACCCTATGCAAAATAAAATTACCTCCTTCAGAAATGCTTCAAGCGCTCTGCAGCGGTGCTGTGCGGAGAGGACGCGAGAACTTCCTGAAGAAAAGCCACAGTGGCTCCACTGCCCCTCAAAACTCAGACGCCTCCAGCTGAAAGTAATAACCTTAAACAAACTGTTTCACACTTTTACTTATTTTATTTAGCACATTTTATTTTTTATTGAATTTATTGGGATGTCGGTGGTTAATAAAATTATATAGGTTTCAAGTGTACAACTCTACAATACATAATATTATATTGTGTGTTCAACACTCAAAGTCAAGTCTCTTTCCATCACCATTTATCCCCCTCTACCTACCTCCCTCACCTCCCTTTCCTTCTGATAATCACCATACTGTTGTCTGAGTCTATGAGGTTTTTTTCCCCTTAATCCCTTCACCTTTTTCACCCAGTGTTGGAATCCCCCTGTTTCACACTGATAGTGAAGTGCAATTCATCTATACTAATACAATCTGCCTCTACTTTTTAATTTAATGTCCAGTTCTTAAAACTAAATATATTTTTAAAAGTCTGAAAAGCTCAACTAAAGACTAGAAGGAAAATGAACTTATTGTCACAGAAATTACCTTACATCAACTTGAGTCAATTTGTTTCTGCAGTTGTACTTTGCTGTTTCTTCAAATTGCAAGACGATCCTTTTTAATTTGTTCTGAATTGCCTGTATAGAAAAACCACAACCAAAATCAATAACTGCCTTCCATTTATCATGCCATTCTGTTCTCTCTGCTTTTTTGTCTTCAATTTGTATGTGAGATTGACTGGGGCCATGCACCCATGTGCATAATTGTTCACATTTGAGTGCAGATCTTGGGACAATGTGTTGGGATCTTTCTGGACTTTTATTTAACCCTCAGAACACCCAAAACCAGGAAAGCATGACTTCAACTTTATAGAGAAAGGAAGTGAAGGTTTAGAGCTGTGATCATTTGGACCAGGGGTCAGAAAATTATAATCCATGGGCCACATCCAGGTTGTCCCCCCAGGTTTTATAAATAAAGTTTTATTGGAACATAGACACCCATTTGTTTAGGTGTTGTGTATGACTGCTTTCTTGTTACAATGACAGTGTTGAAGAGTATAGTGAGATAGTGTCTGACCTGCAAAACCTAACATATTTATTACCTAACCCTTAAGAGAAAGAATGTGAAGATCCCTGGTCTGAATAAAGAACTCGGAATTCCTCTCACAGTCACATCTCCTTCCATTCATCAGATCCCATTGTGTTCCACGTTTAAAATCGTCCACCCCCGTCCTGTCCAGGTGGCTCAGTTGGTTGGACTGTGGTGCTGTACACCAAAAGGTGCGGGTGCTGTTCCCAGTCAGGTCTCATAGTTGGGTTTCAGGTTTGATCCCCTGTGTGGATGCATATGGGAAACAACCGATGTTTCTCACATTGATGTTTCTCTCTCTCTCCCTTCCTCTCTCTCTAAAAATTCATTAAAATATTTAAAAACAAGACAAAAAACATATACTCAGGTGAGGGTTAAAAAAAATCATCCACCCCCTTTTTCTAGTGTACTTTTTAGAACTTTATTTCTTTACTAGAAGCCCAGTGCATGAAATTCCTGCACTGGAGGGGGTTGTCCCTCAGCCCAGCCTTCACCCTCTCTAATTTGGGACCCCTTGGGGGATGTCTGACTGCCAGTTTAGGCCTGATCCCTCTCACAATCTGGGACTGCTGGCTCCCAACCATTTGCCTGCTTGCTAGCCTGATCACTCCCTAACCACTCCCCTGCCAGCCTGGTCACCCCCAACTGCCCTCCCCTGCCAGCCTGGTCCCTCCCAAATGCCCTCCTCTGCTGGCCTGATAGCCCCCAACTTCCCTCCCCTGCCAGCCATCTTGTAGGGGGGACCGGGATCGGTCTGGAGGGACCAGGATCATGCCCAACTGCCCTCCCTGACAGCTTGGTTGCCCCCAACTGCCCTCCCCTGCCAGCCTGCCCCCCCCAGCTTCCCTCCCCTGCTGGCCTGATCACCCACAACTGCCCTCCCCTGCCGGCCATCTTGTGGTGGCCATCTTGTGCAAGGGCGTGATGGTCAATTTGCATATCACCTCTATATTATGCAGTGGTTCTCAACCTTCTGGCCCTTTAAATACAGTTCCTCATGTTGTGACCCAACCATAAAATTATTTTTGTTGCTACTTCATAACTGTAATCTTGCTACTGTTATGAATCATAATGTAAATATCTGATATGCAGGATGGTCTTAGGCGACCCCTGTGAAAGGGTCATTCAACCGCCAAAGGGGTCATGACCCACAGGTTGAGAACCTCTGTTATATAGGATTTCTTTATTTTGCCACTCTTATTATACTAGTAAAGGGCTTTTTCCTATGAGCAACATCTCCTTTCTGAATAGTCAGAAATAACATCTCTCTAGTCTATTTCTCTTTTAGCTGTCTGTTATTATTTAACTCTGATCATGTTATTTAACCCAATATAGCATTTTGGACCTCAGCTAGTAAGAGGATTGGTTATAGCAAAATATTGGCTCATATTACCTCATCTTATAACCTGAATTTCTTCCCTTAAATTTCCCACAGGACAACAGTTATTTGGCTGCTGGGGAAAGAGTCACAGGTATTTACAGTTTAGAAAATACAGCAAATAGCACATAATAAACATTAGATCAAAGAAGCACCATGTCCAGTCAGAGATCCTATACTTCCTTTCATGTAGAGAAAAGGGAGAGCTGTGAGGTTGGGAAGGGTGTTGCCAACCCAGGACACAGTGGTCAATGAATCATTTAATACTAAATAAAAGCTCCTTTCTCACCGACGCTGCTTGTTTTGCAGTAAAAGTTGCCTAGCTCCAGAATTACCTTCAGCAAATTCAGTCACATGAACTAATTTAGGAGGCCTTAAAGAGCCAGGCCTACTTGAAGAGGCCCTAAGAGGATTTCTACAGGAGAAGACAAAGACCGGAGAAGGTCTGATTAGTCAAAAAGGGTTCAAAAGTAGTAACAATGGAAACATTTTAAGATGTTCAAGAACCATTTAAAAATAGAATATCCATACTGTAGGACACTATGTACTAGAAATGATATTATAGGAGAAAATACAATAATAAGGGGCCATAGCAGGTTCTTAAATGTATATGTTTAATTTTATTATTTAATTTTTGAAATATACATTATATATATATATGTATATATATATACACACACATATATATGTATATATATATATATATATGTATATATACATATATATATATAAATTGGAAGGTATATATCACAGTAGTAATATTGGTTATCTTTGGGTGATAGAGTTATGACTAACTCTATTATAGTTTTCTTTATGCTTTTCAATATTTTCCCAATAAGTATCTATTAGTTTCCTAATCATAAGATGTTTCTTTTTATGAGACAGAAAGAACACAAGTAGAAATGTTATGGATAATCTGAAGAGAAAGACAGATATTTTCTCTCCTACGTAAAATTAAAGAATTTTGGTAAATGTGTTGTTTCCACCCTAGGATTTGGAAAGAATATTAGAAGCAGATTGATTTAACTGAGATGTGGTAAGAGAAAAGGTTCAGGTTGTTTTCTTCTGTGTTTTCAGAAACATTGGAATAAGCAAATACTGTTACTAACTTTGAAGGTCCTTGGGACTCCCTAAAACTGCCCACAGACAAAATTCTTTCTTGTTTGCAAGACTCAGTTTAGGCGATCCCTTTGGTCAAGACAGTCTTGTTTACCCTGGTCTTCTTGAACCAACTAAAAAGTTTTCTCTTCCCTATTCCCTAACCCCTATCCACATTCCCACTTCTCACTAATCAGAATTTCCTTCCAGAGCCAGTAACATTTCTATAGGGTTGGGCTTACTTTTTCTTTCTTCTTTCTCTCTTTCTTTCTTTCTTTCTTTCTTTCTTTCTTTCTTTCTTTCTTTCTTTCTTTCTTTCTTTCTCTCTCTCTCTCTCTCTCTCTCTCTCTCTCTCTCTCTCTTTCTTTCTTTCTTTCTTTCTTTCTTTCTTTCTTCTTTCTCTCTCTTCCCTATCACATTGAGGACAAGACCAGCTTTAAATCATAGTCATAATTCCAGTGCTTAGAGTAAGTATTTGAATTGCCCATAATAATCAAATATGTCTGCTCAGCAGAATTTGATTTATCTTGGCCTTCCAGCCCAATTCTTAGATATGCCCCACCCTCTTTGTCTCCTGTCAAACCTGTTAAAACTGAGCCAAGTTCATGGCTGGGAATGGAATGGGTGCTGGGCCAAAAGCTGTACTTGAGTATATTTGCCTAAACCAGGGGCAGAGAACCTTTTATCTGCCAAAGGCTTTGAAAGGCCACCTGCCATTTCTGAAGCTCAGTTTCCAGATTTGTAAAATTTAAGGGATTGGGCTTATTTTTTAAACTAACATAATTCTCAGGCCATAGAGACTTATCAACTTAAAAATTAGCTTACTATATTTGGTCAATCATTTAACTAACTCGCCCCTAGTGCCTTGTCAGGGTCAGACCGAATGATTTTGTGAGGCTTATATGCCCTCAGGTTGCACATTCCCCACCTCTGGCCTAAACATTCGCTTTCAACAATTTTTGAAGTAATAAACTGATGCAACATTTAAGACTAAGATGAAAAATTACTGGAGGAAGCAACAAAAACTACTAAATTGAAACATTAGTCTTTGTCCATTAGACTCTTAGGGAATATAATCAAATGATCGTGCTATTTTGTAGACATTATCCTTCACCCAGTACACCATTGGCCATGCCCAACCCTCTCTCACTCCCCCGGCCCTGTTTGGAGGGGCTTTCCCTCACCCTTTCATGGGTGGACACTCAAAACTTACTCAGCCTGGACCCTATTACATCTATACTTCCTCTGCAAATCTGACGAGCCAGTACAATTCCCAACTTGAGGATTTTGTTGAGATGTTCTTTGTGACCTAAGAAAACTGTAGTCTCTCTGGGGAATAAGTTTTAATGCATAGCTATAAAAACAAACTTATCTATTTAATTTTTAATTCCTCTAGTTTCTTATTTTTGGTCTGCTTGAACAAGGATGGGCTGGACTCCTACGGACACCTTATTAACCCTACCACACATAATCTCCTCCCAGGAGTAAAGGGTAGAGCAAATTGGGGGATGAGGTGAGAGCAAGGTGGGAGAGCGAAGTTCTTGATAAAGCAAGTCAGCACTGATCTGTTTGTGGAACACCTGTTATTCTTGGACTTTTCCAAGTAAGTCTAGCGTGTTATTCCTAATCAGCACTAAAAAGAAAAATCACAATTTATTGATGGCTAATCAGCCAGGCTGATGCCTTACCAAATTGTCATGATTTTCTGCTGTCTGTTGGTATAGGGTGATCCACTAGATTTGTTTTCTATCCTTGACCAGACACCAACCACAAAACATTCCTAAGTCTTGTATCTGCCTCCAATGGAAGTGAAATCAGAAGTAAAGCACAACAAAAACTCAGACAGTCGTCTTGAGAGGCAAAACACACTCTGTTTTTGCATAAATTCTGTCTGTTTAATTTGCGTGAGTATTTGGGGGTATGAGCAGGGATACTCTCTTTAGAGAGAGTCGGAGATTCCATTTCGCAGTGGGTCCCCATATTTTTCTGTGTGGAAAGGAAGATTTATAAGCTTGTGATCTCTTGTAAACGACATTCTTCATGAGGCATGAAACATCTTTATTATATCCCCTTCCTTTGGAACTTTAACCCAATGTGATTTTTGTGGACAATTAAATTAGGAAGGATATAACAGTAATAGTAATAATGAACATGTGCAAAGTGTTTGCTGCATGCGTGCCAGGCACAGTTTGTGGTATTTTACATGTCTTGCCTGTTTAAGACCACTGTCATTAGTACAATGTGACTCACGTGGAGGAAGCTGAGGCACAGGTAGATTCCTTCAGAGTTCAGCAGCCTTCAGTGTCAGAGCCAGGATTTGAGCCCAGGCAGTTTGCTGGTGACCATTAGGCTGCACTGCTTCCTAAATGACAGCTGAGAGGGTTTCTCTCCCTCTTATATGATTTGCAGGCAAAAGCCAACTCAAGAGACAGTTACTGAGATTCAGTCACGTTGGGCACTGAGTTAAGTGCTGCGGCATATTTTTTGAAGAAGTAAACCCATCCCCTATTTTTTTTCCCTTTTAATGATGTGGTTATTTCTTTGTCTTACAGACTCTTTTCTTTCTTTTTAAAAAATCTTTATTGTTGAAAATATTACATATGTTCCCTCCCCCCGATTGACTTCTTCTAGCCCCCTCCCCCCCACTACCCCAGGCCTTCACCACCCTATTATCTGTGTCCATGGGTTATGCATATATGCATACACGTTCTTTGGTTGATCTCTAACCACCCACTCACCCTCCCTACCTTCCCTCTGAGTTTCAACTGTCTGTTTCATGCTTCTATGTCTCTAGATTTATTTTGTTCATCAGTTTAATTTGTTCATTAGATCCACATATCATGTGATACTTATCTTTCTCTGACTGGCTTATTTTGCTTAGCATAATACTCTCCAGGTCCATCCATGCTGTTGCAAATGGTAAAAGTTCTTTCTTTTTTATAGCTGCATAGTATTCCATGGTGTAGATGTGCCACAGCTTTTTTATCCATTTATCTGCTGATGAGCACTTGGGCTGTTTCCATGTCTTAGCTATTGTAAATTAAGCTGCTATGAGCCAATCTTTCTGATCGGTGTTTCTGATTTCTTAGTGATCCCACTTCTAGGAATATATCCATCCCTTATTTTAAATTACTTAGAGTTTAGCAGAGAGATTAAGACAAACATACAAAGTATAACTTACAGTGTAAAAAATGTCATTACAGAAGAATGAGAATACTGCAACAGCCCAGAGGCAGACCAAGTTGCAATGGTCTTGTAACTGCAGTGACTTTGCCTTCTATTGCATTTTCCAACTTCCGATGTTGAGAAACAGGACTTCCTTTTCAATTGTTGTGCCAGAGCAGGGCTTAGTCCATCAGAAGTTGTAACCTTAACCCCAAGCATGTGTTGAGTCTAAGGTTTGTGAGACATGCTTTAGGACTCGTATGAAGTCACAAAACAAGGTGAAGGTGAAGGCAGGGACGGCTCAGAAAGTGCCCATTAAGACTGTCTGGTACCTGTCCAGTTCTTTTATTTACCATTACTATTTCTCTTTCTCTCTGTCTCGCTGAGTCCTTTTCATTTCCTAGATATAGGAGTGT
The DNA here is from genome assembly GCF_000147115.1 of Myotis lucifugus. Classification (NCBI taxonomy): domain Eukaryota; kingdom Metazoa; phylum Chordata; class Mammalia; order Chiroptera; family Vespertilionidae; genus Myotis; species Myotis lucifugus. The sequence goes on from NW_005871103.1 coordinate 192,067, forward strand.
AGTGTTCTCTCTGGTGTTTGAGACATAAGCTCAGTTTGTCTGTCCTCTGAAGGGCCTTGAACATTTCTGACAGTTTTGGAACCTTAACACGACCCAAAATGTTATGAGATGACATGTGTCAGGCACTTAGCACAGTGCCTGTCACAAAGGAAGGACTTAATTATTGTTGCCTTCTCTCTCTCTCTCTCTCTCTCTCTCTCTCTCTTTCTCATTGTCATTTCTGTTGGGCTCCAACCCCCAAAGCCATTCCCACCACACCCTCCTGAGTTGCACCATGTGATAAATGTGATAAAGGCAGAGAAAGTGTGTTTGTCAAAGACAACAGTATAACCAACACTTGAAAAACTGTAGGTCATTTGAGGCAAGTCCAAATTGTCGAGTTTGTCTGAAATAAGGAATGAATTAGTGGGTAATTGTGGATGTGGACTGTGAGGTAAAGGCTGGTGTGTGGCTGTGTTTTGTAACTGTCTAACATCGGAGTCACTTACATGTGAAAGAAGACATATTCTCTGAGAACAATGTGAAAAGTGTGGTTCTTTAATATCATGGGCTTTTGTTGAAGCTTTTTTGAAAAGTAACAAAAATGAAATTATATCTGAATTTTTAATCTACTTTGCCTGTATATCTTGTTTCAGACTCATTTTACCCAATAGTGCAGCTGGCCTCTTACCAACAAGTATTCAAGTCAATTTGAATATGAATCTCAGTAAAACATAATTAGATGCATCTAGAAGAGCGTAGCTGTCTAACACATTCCACAGTTACATTTAAATCTGCTGTTTTGGATTATTTACAGCTCTGCTTTCAGTTATTAAAAATTAAGGTTTAACTTACTAAAATTCTGAGTTTGTGTTCAAGATGTTTATCCTGTAAAGTATACCAGCAGTGTGAATAATTCCAGTGCGTATGTCAGACTGTGGTGTTCTAGGGCAGACATTCAATGCGAGTGATGGGCGGATTCCATTTTCCCTGGCTCAAGGCAAATACGTAATTAATAATGTCAATATTCATAGTTAAATATGACTAGCTGATTTTGTGAAGGAATCTATTTTTCTCTGTAAAAAGGTTGGAAAACATGACTTAAAATTCCTCAAGATTTCTTTTGAAATCCTAGTCTATTTAAAAACAAGAAAAATAGTAATAATCACCTGTATCTGTAGTAGATCACACTCTAACACTTATTAATAAAATATTAACGTGTTTAAGTACTTACACACTTTATTAAAACGCAGTTACCAATCTTGTTTCTTTCAAACACAGCACTTGATGGACCTAAATGATCAAGCTCTTGAAAGAGCAACACATGTTCATGAGTAACTTTTTGATCTCAGGTATAAGCAGGTGGAGTCTGTCACTGTGAATTACAGGTCATCGAAAAGGCAAACCATAAGGAACCATCTTCTTTTGAATAGAAAGAACATATTTATATCAGAATAAAAGAGTATCCCAATCCATTGCCATGTTCACAGGTGTAACATATCTTCAGTCTTCTGTGCTCAGGGTGGTAATATCAGATGAAAGCTATGGAAGGGGTGGTGGGGGGGAGGCAGGCGAGACACAGCTGGCAGACACTAGCAGAAGATGTCCAGGGACCAGCAGAACAGGGACATCTCCATGGAAGCCACTGAGGAGCAGGGAACAGGAATCAGAATCGTATTGGACACTCTTCCCCTGTTGGGGCGACACCTTAGCCATGCCTAAGCTACAAATCTAGGAATAGAAGAATCCAGAAACAATTAGACTTAAATACCCCCAAAAAACAGTTATTTAAATGGGTTCATATTGATGCAAAATCTGATACATATTTTAAGGAAGTGATGAGAAATCCTATTTTGAGAGAGTAATGGGGTGTTTTATGTTCTCATTCTACCTTCCTGTGTGGGCATGCTTTGTCCTTGTTTCAAGTGCTTCATCAAGTTCAGGGATACAGGAGGAGGACCCAGATTAGGGTTCGTGAAGGAAGTGGCGAGGCCTGGGAAGGTTGCCTCAAGGAAGAGTGACTTGAGCGTTATCTGAGTTCAGGACCTGGATGATGACAGAGGAGTCCCAGAGCAGTCCTCCTCACTCCTCGTTCAGTGCCCTTCACACCGTGCCATCCAGCCAGCTGCCTGCCGCCTGCAGTCACCTGCTCACTGCCTGGCACCTCCAAAGGAGGCGTATTAGCAAGGTTGCTCCTGCAAGAAAAGAAAACCTGACTGATTGCGGATTTGATTGTATTATCTGAGAGGTGAACAGAGTGGCTCAGAACTCCAGTCAGGAGGAGAGTGCATGGCCTGGCCGAGTACTCAGTTGGTTAGAGCGTTATCCTGAGACACCAAGGTTGTGGGTTCAATCTCTGGTCAGGGCACATACAACAATCAACCAATGGATGCATAAATGAGTAGAAAAACAATCGACTTTTCTGTCTCCCTCTCTCTCCCCTCCCCCCTTTTTTTAAATAGGGGAGACCATACATCACCAAATGTAAAGCTCTGGATTGCATGTGAAACATGTTTTGGTGATATGTACTAAACAAGCCCATGTGGAACTAGGAACATGCAAAGAACCGCTCACTCGTCCATCTCTTAGGAAAGAATATGTTAGAATAACATGAGTAATGCTGACCTTCTGAGGGTCTCAGGACCCAGCGGACTCAGCGACTCAGTCCCACAAGCTAAAAGCTCTGCTTCCACATTAGTCGGAACCTTGACAACATTTTCCTGATAAGTGAGCCGTCAGAACAAGAAATCAGAAAAGCAAACATGCTTAAAACTGTGGAACCCCGGAGACACTCAGATGAGCTTTGGCCGTGGCTTTGGGAGCTCCTTGTAGAAGTGAGCTTGCCGATCCCAGCAGCGGGCCAGGGAGGCCCAAGTGTGGGTGCCCCTGGGAAATGAGTTTCTGTTGCCCACATACTGACTGGAGTCACCTGTTGACTGAACAGTGACCAAGATGTTTTTCTGATGTTCTTGTCATGGTGGGCCTAAATGCTCTGGCCAGAGTTTAGAGATTGTTTTGGGTTGTGAAGGTCATTCCCCCTGGCTTGGGTCACAGTTCGGCTTCTGGAACAAGACAGAATAGATCTCACAGACATTGTCCCCTGGTCCCCAAGCTCCTGCCTCCTCCACCTCACATACACAAAGGATTTAGCTGGCCCCTTCTCCACCACCCCCAAGTCAAAATTAAGTTCTATTACATAGTTCCCCTCATTGCTTCATTTCTCATTTAAAAAGTCTTTATGTTTGGACTTATTTTCATTTATTTTTTAATTGATGTCTCTTATTTATTCATTGCCTGTTGACGCCACTGTACTCAGTACTGGAGAAACAAAAATGCACAGTCTCTGGCCTCATAGATTCACTGTGAATTTCAAGAAGTCATTACACACATGAGCCCATAAATAATTCAACATAGGATGTCATATTTAATACGACTGTTGAAAAAATTGACAAGTTGTATGAAATATTAGGGTGAACAAGTTATCAAGAACCTGGAGAAAGATCCAGGCACAGAAACCTATAGGGGAATTCTGAGAATCGAGGAACTTTCTAGTCTGTTAGGACAAAAGTTCAGGTGTGTCTATAATCTAATTCCATTTCAGGAGTGGAAGCTTGCCTAAGCCTACATTTCAGAAATTTCCCTTAATCATAAAATACGCCAATGTCCTCTCAAGTATGGCACAGATGTTACCCATGGTAGTTTCCTCTGGGCATTGTTTTGAAATGTCGTTAAGTTACAAGTAACAGTGGTTTAAACAAGAGGGATGTTAACACGGTCCATGGTGAGTCACCTGGGCTGCTGCTGTAGGCCCAAGATGTCATTAGTGCCTAGAATTTTTCCTTTTTCTGCCCTTTCTATTTTAATATGACATCTGCTTTCGAGGTGACAATTATAAAATGGTCCTGGAGATGAAAGTAGTTCTCCAGGAACATGGCAGCCGGCAGGAATGGATGAGGAGAGAGTGTGAGTGAGTGAGGGGAGAGAGGGCGAGTGTGTGGTCATGCGCAGGTATGTGTGTGTGTGACGGACACACTCAAATACATGGAGGCTAAATAGCATGTTATTAAATAATGAATGGGTTACCAAAGAAATTAAACAAGAAATTAAAAACTCCCTGGAAACAAATGAAAATGAACACACGATGACCCAAATACCTAGGGGACAAGGCTAAGGCAGTCCTAGAGGGAAGTTCGTAGCAATACAGACCTCAAGAGACAAGAAAAGCACTAATAAACTATCTAACCCTATAACTAATAAATAAATAAATAAATAAATAAATAAATAAATAAATAAATAAATAAATAAATGGTCCTGGAGCTCCATCGAAAGACGTGTTTCAAAGGTATTTTTTCCAGAAACCCTAGCCAACCTCTCTGCTTGTGTCTCAGGGCTTCACACTCTACGAGGGAGCCCACCTCTGCTCCCAGGAGAATCGGTTAGCGATGTTCCAAGGGGAGAAAGGGCACTGGGTTGCCTGCTCTGTCACCCGCCGCTGGGTCCCTCAGAACATGTTGGAGCCTCTTAGCGGGGAGGAGGGTGTGGGAATGGAAGTCGAGTCAAGCAAAGGAGGCCAACCTCAGGGACTCCCCAGGAGGCCCAGGGGCCCACTTTTTCTGGCAAACTTCACAAGAAAATGGTGACTCACCTTCAGAAGCTGCTGCTCACAAGCATCATCACGTTTTGGGTGAAATCACTGGAGCCTCAAAAACCTTGAAGCATGTTTTATGGGCATGTGTATAGAGTAGATTTTATATTAATAAAATGTCTAATATCTACTTCACAGACACAGTGGAGTTTGTGAATTATCATGGAAAATAGCTGATATGGTATTTTTTTAAAGTGACCCAAAAGCAAATTTGTTGATTGAATCATGACATTTTATTTCATATATTTTGGGAAATTTCAATTTTAAAAAGTGGTTTATTTATTTGACCACTTGTCTCAGCTATTAAAGATGGCACCCCACCTACCCTCCACCAAAAATACTCCTTATTTCTTATTAAAACAAATGTTTTCAGTAGAGAAAAAGCTTACATAGGAAAATGCATAGGTTTTTAAATATAATGCTATCTCGTCTCACAAACAGAACAAGGAAGCCTATTTAAATGATGCAGTCATTTTAATTCTCATGAAGCAAAATTAAATTTTAATAAAATAAATCAAACATTGGCGTTAACCAAGGGGCAACAATCAGGGTCCCGGCAGGAAACAGCACGCCCAGAGCAGGAGGGTCCATTTTCAAAGGAACTGCTATCTACCAAGCTGGGGGAAGGGTAGGGAACATCCAGGACCTGTGCACGATTACCTCTTCTAGGCCTGTAGGGGACGAAATTAGGGAGATGTCAGCAGAACCCAGCGTTAGAGAGTTGCGAAGGGAAAGTTGTCTGGAGGAGCAGCGTGATCTTAGACCAAAGAACACACCCAGCTTCAAAGACAGGCCTGGCATCTCAAAGCCCAGCCAAGGAATCAATCCCCAGGTCTCCTGCTGAGCATCCTGGGGCCAATCCAACCAGGAGGCGGAGTGCCTGGGGCCCATGGAGTCCATGCAGGACAGCACTGAGGCAGAGAACAGGGAGAGGGGTGGGAGGGGGATTGGACCAGGAGGGGTAAACAGAAGATGTGCCACACAAGTTAAGGATGTGTCCACCTGTCATGTGATTCTCTCCCCCTGTGTACTAACGCCTCTTCTTCCTGTGGGAATACGCAGTGCCATTCTTTGTCAACCTAATAGTTCTGGTATCCCCAGGGATTACTTCAAAGCTACTCTGCTACCTTTTCAGAAACTACCTACAAAAGCTAATTAATAGTACAGCATTATTAACACATGTAGATTTGGCATTATAAGTCTAATTAAAAGGATTTTAATAATCTCACCTTCCCCTCTACCAACTCCTGAATAATCCAGTCAAAGTAAATTAAACCCATTAATCAAAGTGGTAAAAATGATGTAAAGTACAGGATACAGGCAGAACAAAGAGGAGACTAACAGCCCTCATTATGTTTAATTTTGTTCCCCAGCAAAGGATAATAAATTCAAATTGTAACATCACAATAAAACATTTAATTTTTCAAGAGCCGGGAAAGACACATTATAATTAGCTCCCAATTATGCGCTGTCACTTAGGTGGTAATAGATGCAGTTGTGTGGCTCAGCCAGTGGTGAGCTAAAGGTTTAAAGTGAGAGCTCACCCACTCTGTCACCTTGGAAAATGTCCCACCACATGGCGCTTGCCTGGGGAGGGGGGCAGATGCTGAGATTTCATTCGTCCTTGTTTCAACAGATCTCAGCTGAGTGCCAGCTCAAGGCGGAGAATTCTGGGCATTGGGGTTGCAACAATGAATAAGCAGTGTAAGTGCCTTCCCTCATGAACTTACACTTGGACTGGAACACAATCCCTTCTCCTTATCTTAGCCCTGAAGCCCCCCAGGATCTGTCCCCGGCCTACTTCTCACTCTTCATCTCAGGCTACCTTCCTCCTGCCACCAGCCCTTTTGCTGTTTCTCAGACACAACACCCTCATTCCAGCTCTGTATTTGCTCTTTTGTCTGTTCATTTGTTTTGTTCTTTTTATTCCACCTTAAGTAAAATCCCCTGGTATTTGTCTTTGTCTGACTTATTTCACTTAACATAATACCCTCTAGGTCAGCGGTTCTCAACCTGTGGGTCGCGACCCCTTTGGCGGTCGAACGACCCTTTCACAGGGGTCGCCTAAGACTATCCTGCATATCAGATATTTACATTATGATTCATAACAGTAGCAACATTACAGTTATGAAGGAACAACGAAAATAATTTTATGGTTGGGTCACAACATGAGGAACTGTATTTAAAGGGCCAGAAGGTTGAGAACCACTGCTCTAGGTCCATTCGTGCTGTCACACATGATAAGATTTTATTCTTTTTTGTGGCCAAGTAATATTCCATTGTGTATATGGACCACAAATTCTTTTGCCCACTCGTCTCTTGATGGGCTCTTGGGTTGCTTCCTTATGTTGGCTATTGTAAATAATGCTGCAATTGTCATAGGGATGCATGTATTCTTTCTAATTAGTATTTTGGGTTTCTTTGGATATATACCCAGAAGTGGAATCACTGGGTCATAAGGCAGATCCATTTTTAATTTTTGAGGACCCTCAATACTGTTTTCCATAGTGGCTGCACCATTTTACAATCCCACCAATAGTGCATGAGGGTTCCCTTTTCTCCACATCCTCACTAACACTTGTTGTTTATGGATGACAGCCATTCTGACAGGTGTGAGGTGATATCTCATTCTGGTTTTAGTTTTCATTTCTCTGATGATTTGTGATGTTGAGTACCTTTTCGCATGTCTATTGGCCTTCTGTTTGTCCTCTGGGGAAGAATCTGTTCAGGTCCTCTGCATGGCATTCTTTCTTGTTAGCTGTGGCCTCAGAATCCTTTCCAGACACCCAATGACAGTTAGTTACAGTTGGCACTCAGGACTTTGCCATCCCAGCCTCAAGGAGACCCACCCTCCCAAACGAGCACTGCAGGTTGCCTTCACTGCTCACCTCCTGCCTTTCCTGGGGTCTCTCAATGAGACCGGAACTAGGGTCAGCATGAAACTTGTGAAAGTTGAAGACATCTGGGCTTGCCTGTCAACACTTCTAATCCCTATTGGAATATTGTTTCCACCTGATTGGGGGAAGGGGCAGCATTTGTTTAAAGCAGCGGTTCTCAACCTGTGGGTTGCGACCCCTTTGGTGGTCGAATGACCATTTCACAGGGGTCGCCTAAGACCATCCTGCATATCAGATATTTACATTATGATTCATAACAGTAGCAACATTAAAGTTATGAAGTAGCAACGAAAATAATTTTATGGTTGGGTCACAACATGAGGAACTGTATTTAAAGGGCCAGAAGGTTGAGAACCACTGGTTTAAAGGCTGTTAGAATCTCTCACTAGTTGGTAAGCAGACATGGAGATCCCTATGGATGAGAATTTGACCAGAATTGTTATAATGCTGTGGTCTTTTCAAAACCTTTGTTAGTTGGTTTGTTTTGGGAAACAGTGGATCATTAGTTCTGCTAGAATTTCTTTCACTCGTAATTGCCTTGTGTCTTTCTACCTCTCGCTTTCTCTTTCATCCATATACATATGTGCTGTTGTTATCCATAAAGATAGACATAGTGTCATTATTCTGTTCCACTTAAACTGAGGACTTTGCAAATCTTTTAGCCAAAGGCATTTATTTATCATCTCAAATACTGCCCTCACCAAGCACTCTATCCTACTTCCCTATACTATTAATGATCACTCTTTCAGAACTCCAAGATCAGTTGGTATCTCTTACAGACTTCCACTATTTCACATGATATAATTATTTTTGAAATTTCCTTAACTCCTCCAATTATAGTGAAACTCCTACAGGACATCTGACTCATCTTTGCATTCCCTGCAGAGCCCGGCAATTCAGAGGATCCAAAATATCAGCATTGTTTTGTCACTCAAATTTCTTTCAATTCACACTCACATCTAACTGTGACAGAAGTTCATTTGTAACCTGAATCAGACAGAATATTGGAAGACCATTCTGATTAGTGAGCTGTGGTTCTTAACTGGGGACCTTACTGAACCTCCAATCCCTGACAAGTGGTTTTGGAAAGCAGGAAAGGCATTTTTATTATAAACTTTGGAGGAGTTCCAACTGACATTTAAGTGCCGAGGGTCCAAGGATGTTAAACATATGAATTGTGGGGAACAGTCCTAGGTAACAAGAACTTGTCCTGCTAACATGTCAATAATGTCCCTGTGAGAACACTGTTGGACTCTACCTGGCTTGGTTAATAATTGCCTTCACTATGTTCACTTATTTTGTACCAGACACTAGCTACAATGTTTACCTACCTATGATTCTTCGGATTTAGTGTGCATTAGCATCACCTGGAACATGGATTAAAATGCAGATTGCTGCTCCCAACACCTAGAGTTTTTGATGCTGGTCTTTTTTAATTTATTTTTTAAAATATATTTTTATTTATTTCAGAGAGGAAGGGGGAGGGAGAGAGAGATAGAAACATCAATGATGAAAGAGAATCATTGATCAGCTGCCTCCTGAACGCCCCACACTGGGGATCGAGCCCACAACCCAGGCATGTGCCCTTGGCTGGAATCAAACTTGGGACCCTTCAGTCCGCAGGCTGATGCTCTAACCACTGAGCAAAACCAGCTAGGGCGATGCTGTAGGGCGATGAGGCTGAAAAAAATGCATTTCAATTGAATTTATTGGAGTGACCTTGGTTAATAAAATTATATAAGTTTCAAGTATACATTTCAGCAATACATCATCTATATATTGTATTGTGTGTTTACCACCCCAAGTCAAGTCTCATTCCATCACCATTTAGCCCCCCTTATCCTCTTTTACCTCCTCCCACCCACACCCCTTCTCTCTGGCAATCACCACACTGTGTTTGTGTTTATGAGTCTATCTTTTTTTTCTTTGCTAATCAATCACTCATCTCATCCATCCCCTATTCACCTCCCCCATGACAGCTGTCAGTCTGTTCTCTATATTCATGAGTCTGTCTCCACTTTGTTAGTTTATATTGTTCATTAAATTCCACATGCAAGTGAAATAATATGGTACTTGTCTTTCTTTGACTGGCTTATTTCACTTAGCATAATACCCTCCAGGTCCCTCCATGCTGTCCCAAAAGGTAAGAGTTTCTTCTTTTCTTATACCGAGTAGTATTCCATTGTGTAAATGTACCACAGCTTTTTTATCCACTCATTTACTGATGAACACTTGGGCTGCTTCCAAATCTTGACTATCTATAATAATAAAAGCGTAATATGCAAATCTACCAAACAGCCAAACAGCGGAATAACCGTCTGGACGACCTCCCTGATGAAGCCGAAGCTGCAAGGGCCAAGGCAGCCGCTGTGACAGGGAAGGCTTACTCTTGCATGAATTTTGTGCACCAGGCCCCTAGTTGTAAATAATGCTGCAATGAACATAGGAGTGCATACATTCTTTCAAATTAGTGTTGCAAGATTCTTTGGATATATTCCCAGAAGTGATATTGCTGGATCATAAGGCAGTTTCATTTATAATTTTTTGAGGTAAGTCCATATTGCTTTCCACAGTGGCTGCACCAATCTGCATTCTCACCAACAGTGCACAAGGGTTCCCTTTTCTCCACATCCTCTCCAACACTTGTTTGTTGATTTATTGATGATAGCCATTCTGACAGGTGTGAGGTGATATCTGATTGTGGTTTTAATTTTCATTTCTCTGGTGAATAGTCATGTTGAGCATCTTTTCATCTAAACTTATTAAGAACTTATAAAACCCAACACCAAAAAAAACACCAACAACAACACCAAAATTCCATTTAAAAAATGAGCAAAGGACCTGAATAGACACTTCTCTGAAGAGGACCTACAGATGACCTAAAAACGTATGAAAATTGTATTTTTTACTTCTCAGGTGATGCTGATATGCTGGTCCAGAGACCACACTTTGAGAACCACGGACCTACACTAATTTAACTTCAGAATTATCCTGAGTTACAGTCCACATTATGTCTATTTTTGGATGAGGAAACCAAATTATAGAAGTTAATTTGACCACTTGTCCAGAACTACACAGTTGGGATTTGAACCTGGATGTTATGAGTATGGTTTAATATAGGAGTGAGTTGAGAAATTTATTTGTTTGGGCAGCAGGCAGAGATAGTAAAGAACAGGCTCTGGAGCTAGGGTGCTATTTCCTAACTGCATGATCTCAAGAAAACTACTTCAGCTCTCGGATCCTCAGTTTCCTTTATTTGAAACAGTGATGATAATGGTCCTCTCTCATAGGGGTGTTATGAAGATGTAATGAAGTCATTAATGTTCTAGGTGTGGAAGACTAGAGTGAACAATGGCTCCCAAGTAGTTCCCATTCCAGTGGGAGAACCAATAATAAATATGTAAAAACATAAATAAGTAATTGCAAACACTGGATGTGCTATGAATAGATAGAATAGGGGAATGACTTGAGATGAGCAGTAGCTGAGGTCTGAGAGGACTTCTCCAAAGATATGACATTTGAGCTGAGATGTGAATGAAAAAAAGGAGCCGGCAAGTAAGAGTGATGAATGAGTGTCCCAGGCAGAGGCTAGAGCAGGAGCAAAGGCACAGTGGAACTCTGCAACCACTCCGTACCAGGGTGCAGTGTGGCCAAAGGAGCACAGGATGAGAAGCTAGATTTGGGTTCTGTTTCCTGTCAGACGCAGGATAACTATGGAACATTAAATATGCCGCTTGATCTCTGGCTTTGTTTGCACTGGTAAAATAAGGAGAGTCTCATCTGACTGTTGGGAGGGTGAAATGGGTATTGCTATAGAAGTGTTTGAAGAAGTTAAAATTGTTCCACAAATCTCAGTTGCTTTGAGTATTATTTAATTGGAGGACATTTTAAAAATGTGGTAGGTTGGAGTAAGTCCTTGGTCAAAACTGAGACCAAGAGAGGGAAACACAAGCAACACTAACAACTTAGAACAGAGAGCTTCAGTTTGTATTTGGAGGCCAAACACAGGTTTTTCTTCAGGTGAGTCTTGAGGAAGACAGAACGTGGAGGTTCTTTCTGGGCTGAGATGAAACTAAGTCATGGTCTAAAAACATGCATGATCTTGTGTCTCTTAAAACATCCCTCAGTAATTATTATGGGAACACCGGGATGAGGATGGTAATCATTATTCTAAATGGTCCATGAATGTGATTTCCCTCTTTACAAAGCCTTCTCTCAAGATTTATTGTCTTGTTGAGGTGTGTTTAAAAATAACTAAATAAGATAGTAGTGAGCTGTATAGTTACACAGAAGCGACCAGTTGTGTAAAGACTCATTAATCACTGGTTTAAATCCCAGGGTCTCCAGCCATCCAGAGTAATGCCTGAGATCTTAACTCAAGTCATGAATAAGCTAACAAATCAACCCTTCCAGACCTTGAATGATAGAACCAGTGGGTCCGCAAATGAGGCAAACACTCTTTCTTTTCATTCATTTAAGCCTACAAATTCCCTAAAACATAAATTGACTCCAAACAAAAACTATATTATACAGAGAGAATCCAATTTGAAGAGAGAGAAAGGGTACATTTATCACTACTTATTAAACAGCACCGGATGTTAAAAAAATAGAGATCACATTATGTTCACATTATACATATGTTAACTTATACACATGGCTCCTCATATTATCCCACTCTCTCATGTAACCAAAGAGAGATCAGTTCCAATGCCTCAGGAAAAATGGGCTTTGTTGACTTTTAAGAGATGATTCAATGGACAAAAATATTACCTACATTGAGTAGGTGATTGAAATACATTTTAAGGGTAATTTTAACTGTACTCAATTTTTAACTTACATGCAATCATCAGCAACTATCTCTACCTAAAAGGTAATGCTGCTATAAATGGCTCATCTACTTGGTTCAAGCCTTCATGTATAAAGCTTAGACTGTAGTAAGTGTTCAAACAATGAGAGCTGTAGCATTTAATAGTAGGATCAGTAATAGTCATGGATCAAAGTAGTAATTATAATCATAGATGACACAACTAAAAAAAAATCTCTTTGAACAAATACTAGGTGTTCTCTGAGCCAAGATAGAGCATATTTGTCATGAGGTTTAAGGTTTCTAAGACCCTAATTAAGGAGTTATCATGAATAATTAAGCTGTTTTAGAATCTGAGGGTCCTTTCTTTAAGAGATGATTTCAATGGGGATGATAAACAGTCATTTACAGAGAGAGAGAGTTCTTTGTTCTGGCTATAATTTCATTACCCTGACATCATAATTTGTGATTTTTCAAGGAGAGTCATTCATTTTTCCTTCAGAATGTTTAATTATTAATTTTCCTTACATAGTCTAAACTAAAAAGAAATCTAGATTACAGAAAATCTGGGATTTCTATTAAGTGTTGGGCTTAAACACAGTTAGAGTTCTATTCTTAATGGTTTAATCTTAACACCCAGAGCACTTAACTTTCAGTCATTAAAAGGTCCTACTAGGTGTATTCTTAAGACTATTAATGAATACCTGGTGTTACTGGTAATTTTGATACTTTTTTAACATCTCAATTTTCCTGAATCTCACTAGCCAAAAGCATTGATTTCATGAAACTACCCAACTGAGGGTTGAGAAACTTGAACAGGTACCTTCGCAGTATAAGGTTCTATGCTACACCAGTTGTGCATTCAAATCTAATATCTCCATCTATTCATATTCCATTAAACAATCTCCAAAATTAATAGAAATTGAAAAGTAGAGCGGTCAGATGAAGAAAACTTATTGTTTAAGCAAAATTCAACTTAACATGGAAGAGAAACAAGGATAACAGAGTGGATGAGACCTTCTGTGAGGCAGGCCATTTGCAGCCAGAACTTACTGTTAGGCTCTGTGATGTCATAGCCCCCATGAAGGAGTAATTATCAAATACCAGTTTCAGGGCTCAAAGGACTGTCTCTGAAGTCATTTATTCTAACATGTCAGTGAGTAGTTTCCTGTCCAAAGGACTCAGAATTATAAATTCATTGACTTTGTGGGGGTGTTTTGGTAAAGTGTATCATATATATAGGAAAATATAAAATGCACATGTACATCTTAAATAGATAGTAAAAGAAACACCTCCATATTCACTGTCGAGCATACAAAAGAGAGTGTTGCCCAGACCTCACATCTGCCACATCCCCTCTCCAGGGAGCCACGCTCCTGTCTCTTTCGCAATTTTGTTATCTTGCTTTTCCTTAGAGTTTTGACACCTAAGTATGTTTCTCTAAACACTATAGTTTAGCTTTGCCTCTCTTCTGAATTTTACATACATGGAATTATAAATATACACTCCTTCGTGTCTGAATTCTTTTACTAAATATGTTCATCCATGGCATGCACAGTTGTACTTCATTTTCATTTAATATGAACAGTCATCATACAACTATATCATAATCATATTAATTCATTCTACCGAGGAGACACATAGGTTTTTCCAGGGATTTTTGGCTTTTACAAACAATGTATTTTCATATTCTTATATGTATGTTCTGTTGCATGTGTGAGCAAGTGTATAGGGTGTATACAGAGAGCAGAGTTCTGGGCTACTTATACCTTTACTTGTTAATATTCAACTGTTTTCTAGTTTGTACTGTTAAAATATATTTTTAATAAAAAATCCTGACTCTCATACCAATATAAAATCAATAAATGTCAAAGATTTTATTTAACTCATTAATCAATGAAAGAAATAGACAGTGTTGTAGTCAGTTCAAGGAAGAATTCAAAGAACAGACAAATATATAAATATCAGGAATGCTGAAAATACTTTACAAACCAAAGCAAAATTGGTTGATGTACAGTAGGTAGTAATCAATGCCATGCTACAGGACACAGTTTGCATTTCTATGGACAAGAATTATTTGTATTGTTGTCAGTTTTCTACAATTTACAGAGCTGTAAAATAGCTCAAAGACAACTAAAGCCAGCAATGACCTGGAAGGGGGGTGGAGGGCACTAGGCAGGATGCATAGTAACCTTTCTGATTCTTAAAAAAGTCTTCACAACTTTTCCCTCCAGGACCACTTCACACTCCCTCAGCGGTTATGCGAGTTCCCATTGCTGTAAATGTTTGCCACTTTATGTTTTTTCAGATTTTTCTTAGATTTATTTGTTTCTTGCATTTATAATTTTGTTCACAAAAAGCATTATGGAAGGAGTAGCATAATAATTAATCATGTAATGGTATCTCATTAGAGTTTTAGTTTGCATTTCCCTAGTTACTAATAACACCAAGCATTGTTTTTTGAAGTGCTTACTCAAGCGTTGGTCCTTTTTCCCATTGGTTAAATTGACTTTTTCAGAGCTTGAGGGAATTTAAGTGGTCACCTTGTGCAGAAATATTCCCATCTTCTCTCATCCTTTACAAGTGTGCATCTTATCTGTATGTCTGCAATTATTTACTTGATATTTTTATTTAACTTGACTCACTTTATTTTTACATACATTGATTTTTAAAATGAAAATTTTATGAATATAGTAAATGAAAAACCAATATCAACTTGCAGTAAACAGAAGATAGCAGTTAAATAAATCAAAATCACATTATTAAATGTATCTAGGCCAAATTTGGGGCCTGGGCCCTATTCTCTCTCCTGTTTATCTTCTCTACCCCCAGCCCAATGAGAAAGGAAGCAGTGAAGTTTTAGAGCAGTCTACAGGACATACTGGCACCAGATGGACGTTTGCCTTCTCCTGACATGAGGACATAGACAGTGTGTGCCTGGGGGGATCCAGGCCAGGTCCCGCCTGAGCTGGAGTGCTGGTCTCCAGAGGAAGGTTTCTGCCCTGAGAGACACTGTCCTTTCAACCCCTCCTTTCAAAGAAGCGCTGCAGTCCACAGCGGTGACACAGGCGGAATAGCGCCCCCTCCCCGCAAAGATGTCCACACTCTAATCCCCTAACCAGTCAATAGGTCATCTTCTGGGCTAGGGGACAGAGCAGATGTGACTGAGGTCAGACCGGACATGGGAGATAATCTTTTTTTTTGGCTTTATTTATTTATTTTTTTAATTTTGTTTTATTGCTTAAAGTATTATAAAGAGTATTATATATGTCTCCTTTTCTTTTCTCCCCTTGACCTTCCCCCAGCCTCCCCTACCCCCCACTGTCTTGTGTCCATTGGTTATGCTTACATGCATGTATACAAGTCCTTCGGTTGATCTCTTACCCCCTTGCCCAACTCTCCCCAGCCTTCCCGCTGTAGTTTGACAGTCTGTTCGATGTTGCTCTGCCTCTGTATCTATTTTTGTTCATCAGTTTATAATGGTCTTAATTATCCATAAATGAGTGAGATCATGTGGTATTTTTTCTTTCATTGACTGGTTTATTTCACTTAGCATAATGCTCTCCAGTTCCATCCATGCTGTTGCAAATGGTAAGAATTCCTTCTTTTTTATAGCAGCATAGTATTCCATCGTGTAGATGTACCACTGTTTTCTAATCCACTCATCTGCTGGTGGGCACTTAGGCTGTTTCCAGATCTTAGCTATGGTAAATTGTGCTGCTATGAACATATGGGTGCATATATCCTTTCTGATTGGTGTTTCTGTTTCCTTGGGATATATTCCTAGAAGTGGGATCACTGGGTCAAATGGGAGTTCCATTTTTAGTTTTTTGAGGAAACTCCATACTGTCTTCCATAGTGGCTGCACGAGTCTGCATTCCCACCAGCAGTGCATGAGTGTTCCTTTTTTCCACATCCTCTCCAGCACTTGTCGTTTGTTTGATGATAGCCATTCTGACAGGTGTGAGAAGGTACCTCATTGTTGTTTTGATTTGCATTTCTCAGATGATTAGTGACTTTGAGCATGTTTTCATATGTCTCTTGGCTTTCTGAATGTCCTCTTTTGAAAAGTGTCTATTTAGGTCTTTTGCCCATTTTTTGATTGGATTGTTTATCTTCCTTTTATTAAGTTGTATGAGTTCCCTATAAATGTTGGAGATTAAACCCTTATCGGTGATAACATTGGCAAATATGATCTCCCATGCAGTGGGTTTTCTTGTTGTTTTGTTGATGGTTTCTTTTGCTGTGCAGAAGCTTTTTATTTTGATGTAGTCCCATTTGTTTATTTTCTCTTTAGTTTCCAATGCTCTAGGAGCTGTATTAGTGAAGAAATTGCTTCAGCATATGTCTGAGATTTTGTTGCCTTTGGATTCCTCTAGTATTTTTATGGTTTCCCATCTTACATTTAAGTCCTTTATCCATTTTGAGTTTATTTTTGTGTATGGTGTAAGTTGGTGGTCTAGTTTCATTTTATTGCATGTATCTGTCCAATTTTCCCAACACCATTTATTGAAGAGACTGTCTTGACTCCATTGTATGTTCTTGCCTCCTTTGTCAAATATTAATTGAGCATATTTCTGGGCTCTCTATTCTATTCCATTGATCTATATGTCTGTTCTTGTACCAGTACCAGGCAGTTTTGAGAACAGTGGCTTTGTAATACAGCTTGATATTTGGTATGAGAGCCTACCTACTTTGTTCTTCTTTCTCAGGATCGCTGCAGCTATTTGGGGTCTTTTTTTATTCCAGATGAATTTTTGGAGAGTTCATTCTAGGTCTGTGAAATATGCTGTTGGTAATTTAATGGGGAGTGCGTTGAATTTATCGATTGCTTTGGGTAGTATGGACATTTTAATGATGTTGATTCTACCAATCCATGAACACGGTATGTTCTTCCATCTGTTTATGTCTTCCTCTATCTCTTTTTTCAATGTTCTGTAGTTTTCTGAGTAGAGGTCTTTTACCTCTTTAGTTAAGTTTATTCCTAGGTATCTTAATTTTTTTGGTGTGATGGTAAATGGGATTGCTTTTTTAGTCTCTCTTTCTGTAAGTTCACTATTGATGTATAGAAATGGCATAGATTTCTTGGCGTTAATTTTGTATCCTGCTACATTGCCAAATTCATTTATTAAGTCTAATAGTTTTTTGATGGAGTCTTTAGGGTTTTTTATGTACAATATCATGTCATCTGAGAATAAGGACAGTTTTACTTCTTCTTTTCCAATTTGGATGCCTTTTATTTCTTCTTCTTGTCTAATCACAATGGCTAATACTTCCAGTACTATGTTGAACAGGAATGGTGAGAGTGGGCATCCTTGTCTTGTTCTTGTTCTTAGGGGAAATGGTTTTAGTTTTTGCCCATTGAGTATGATGTTGGCTGTGGGTTTGTCATATATGGCTTTTATTATGTTGAGGTATGATCCTTCTATTCCCACCTTGCTTAGAGTTTTTATCAAAAATGGGTGTTGGATTTTTGTCAAATGCTTTCTCTGCATCAATTGATATGACCATGTGGTTTTTTTCTCTCAATTTGTTTATGTGATGTATCACGTTTATTGATTTGCAAATATTGTACCATCCTTGCATCCCTGGGATAAATCCTACTTGGTCATGGTGTATGTATGATCTTTCTGATGTACTGCTAGGATTTTGTTGAGGATTTTGGCATCTATGTTCATGAGGGATATTGGCCTGTAATTCTCTTTCATTGTGTTGTCTTTATCTGGTTTTGGTATTAAGGTGATGCTGGCTTCATAGAATGAGCATGGAAGTGTTCCTTCCTCTTTAATTTTTTTGAATACTCTGAGGAGGACAGGTTTTAGTTCTTCCTTGAATGTTTGGTAAAACTCCCCTGTGAAGCCATCTGGCCCTGGGCTTTTGTTTGCTGGAAGCTTTTTGATGACTGCTTCAATTTCTTCCATAGTTATTGGCCTATTGAGATTTTTAGATTCTTCCTGATTGAATTTTGGAATGTTGTATTTTTCTAGGAATTTGTCCATTTCCTTCAGGTTGTCTAGTTTGTTGGAGTAGAGTTGTTCATAGTATTTTTTAACAATCATTTGTATTTCTATGGGGTCTGTTGTTATTTCGCCTCTATCATTTCTGATTTTGTTTATTTGGGTCCTCTCTCTTTGCTTCTTGGTGAGCCTGGCTAGAGGTTCATCAATCTTATTTATCCTTTCAAAGAACCAGCTCTTGGTTTCATTGATCTTTTGTACTGTTTTTTTTGGTCTCTATGTCATTTATTTCTGCTCTGATCTTTATTATGGGAGATAATCTTGAATGTCTGGGTGGGCCCAGTCTAACCTCTTGAGCCCTTGGGAGCAGAATATTTTCTCTTGCTGGAGTCAGAGAGGACGCAGCAGAGGGGGAGGAGAGATTCGAAGCTTGTGAGGGGCTCACCCCACTGTTGCTGCTTTCAACTAAAGGGAATCAAGAGTCAGAGAATGTAGGAGACTTCTAGAAGCCAAGACTAGCCCCCATGAGAAGCAGCAGGAACCCTATGGCTGCATGGACAGAAGCCTGCAAACAACCTGTGAAGAACAGACGAGCTTGGAAGAGGGTTCTCTCTCCGAGACTCCTCGTGGAACCAGAGCAGACCTGCCTGGACTACGGCCTACAGAACCTAAGAGAACACGGCTGCATGGCTGTATGCAGTAACGTTGTGGGGATTTGTTCCCGGCACCATAGAAAGCAAATACAGTGACTTGTTCAAAGTCTGACAGCCACTTGGAGTCTCAGTTGAAACAAGAACCCAGGCCTTTGTCTCTGTTCCGGAGCTCTGCATGCTGATGGCAGTTATATTGATGGGAATATTATGTTGGCATAAAAGGAAGTGCACAGGGAGGAATTCCTGAGCTGCTTTGCAGTCGTGCATGTCAGGGATCTTATATATTTCAGGGCCACATATTTGCAAGAGAATGGGGTACAATAAAGGCACATGTGCAGTCCAGCGATTTTTACAAGGGGCTATTTTGTGCAAAGTAGGTAATGTCCTAAAAGGTAAAGGGCAGACACGTGAGTCACACTGCTGTGCAGATAATTCATTCTGTGGAAGGTTTTTAAAAAGAAGGAAAAGAACGAAAAGCAAACCTAGAGCAACAAAGTTCAATGCCCTGGTTACTTACTGCAATCAATGCACAGTTCGCACCGCTTTCCTGCAGAGGCTGTGGGAGAGGGTCTGCACAGCCAGCCTATTGAAGGAGACGTCCTACTGGGGAGGAGATGACCGACTCCTGTCAAACACCCCTGGCTGGGCTCTGATTTCCCTAATAAACACAGCACTTCCTCTCTCTGAATAATAGTTTTGTAGGAAGTAAGCTGTGAGCAAGAAAGATGACGGTAGTTATTTCTACCTTCATGATCGATATCTTTTCCTCATTATGTACAAACAATTCATTGATGTCCAGTGCCCTTGACACTGAGGCCAAAAAGGCTATTTCCATTCGCTAATTCTTTGTTAAAGATGCTCTGGGTTGAGTGACTTTGGTTCTTGGCAGGATGACTGAAGGCGCTACCACTGGTTACCACAACTTGTGGTCATTCCTTGGTGAACTACTGAACTGGAAAATTGGGCAAAATGCAAGAGTTCTGCTCCACTTCAGTTTGAAAAAGTTAATAGTGTTTTGACAATCAGAAAGCTCCGGCAGGCTCTCGCCCCCTTTTTGTGGCTCCTCCATCAGGAGATAACAAAGGTCAGCTTCACAAACTCCAAGCTGAATACACGACTGGAATCTGAGTGTCTGTGGAAGCACTTTTGCCCCCTTATAGAAAGTAATTTTTCCTCATTATCAGCATATGTTCTTTCTCAACATCACTATTTTATTCTCCAAGCTCGGGGGGAAATAATTCTATGTAGAACATTTATATTATCAACGTTAGATCTGGACCCTGTATCAAGATGGACTTTATATAAAATAATTAAGGCCTTAAAAAATTGTGTTTTTTGGGCAAATGCTTGTCTCATGAACACCAAAAATTTGCCAGTGAGTGCAAGGGTAATTAAAGGCATTCTGGTCAGAGGAACCCTTACATTAACATTTTTCTATCAGCACCTTTGCTCTCCAAAAAGACATCCTGATCAATGCAAATCCAGAGGCTGTGTGATTGGTGCAGAGGGAAATTGACCTACCCCTGTCCACTCTGAAGCTTCCTGCTACAGCCCCCCAGTGGACCATGAGTGCCCTGAGGCTCCTCTTCATCAGCATTAACCAATCACCTCAGTCACCACCTAAATGAGCACCTGCCAGGTGTTAATGCAGGAGAACGTTGGGGCAGAGTCATGCATCTGTGTACTGGATCATTCGATTTCCCTTCTGGGTCTTAGTTTTCTTATCTGTAACATGGAAGAGTTTCTTGAATTAGATAATTTTTAATGAATTCTACACTCCCACTGGCAACTATAATCTGTAATTCTGTACTGTAGACATTGTGTTGGCTTTCATCTTTATATTATTGCAAAAAGTGATGTGAGCTTATTTACAAATTACAGAAAAAAACGAAAAAAACTAAATGCCCCTAATGTACACATTCAGATTCTATTAACATTCAAGTCAATGTCTTTTTAAACATTTATTCTGTATTTATATGCAATTATGTGTGAATAAGTACACACACACACACACACACACATTTTCAGTACGGTGTGTTGTTATACACATATTTTTAACTTAACCACTTTTCTGTGTAATAAAGTACACACATTTCTCCATGTTAGAAAGTGTATATCTACTGCTGGAAAGATTTCCATTCTGTGGATGTGTCATAGTATATTTCACCAGTTCTTTATTGGTGGACATTAAATTTTTCCCAACTTTTTACTCTTACAAACCATGCTGGAGTGAACATTCATGTATACACATCTTGGTGTACTTGAGCAAATATTTCTGTGGAATTAATAGATCAGAGCGTGTGCACATTGTTAGGCATTATACTGTATTTCTGTTACGCTTGCTGTGGATAAAATGTCAGAGGCATTAAAAGCCCATTATTTTCTTCAAGGGGTTTTTAATGTGACTTAGGAACTAAGGGAAATAGACTCAAATCATGTTTGTACTGCAGATTTTTAAATAAGAATTTGCTTTGATTTTTCCCCCTGAATTTGGGGTTTATCAGTGATGTCCATTTATGTAGTTTCAGAAAGTGCTAGATATACTTAAGACATTCAACTTGGCATTGTTGCTCTTCTCCTCCTTTTTGTGAAGACACAGAGGCAGGTAGTATCTCCTAAATCTCCCAGTAGTTGTCTGATCGGCTTTCCGTTTTCTGCCTCTGGAACAGCATATAAGGAGTATTCAGCAGAAGAGAGGAACTTGGGAGAACTGGCTGTGTCCTGACACTCTCCCGCCCTCCTTGGCTTGCAGGGAACAGGGTGGAGACTCCACTGCAGCCGAGGGAGTGAGGAGAGCAACATCCCAGCACCTGTGACCTGTCTGCCAGGAAGCTCTCTTACTGCAGTGCTGATGCTGACAGGTGCTCCGTTCTCGTTCCACGGACCCGTGTGAGTGCAAGGGCTACAGTGGACCACTACCACTTGCATCTGAGCAGGAACCAGACCAGTCCTTCTAATTCTTTGGAGAACAGAGTTAAACATGCATTTTCATTTTATCTTTGTGTTAGTGGCTCCAACTAACTTACACCTGGCAGACCCATTAGTGTAAGCCAACCGCATTTAGTGTAGGATTTGCATTTTGTGGAAATAAGAGGCTAACTGATTCATGACCTAAAATCAGCCCCAAATTAGGGTTTGAGTCACTGGAATATTTATCGTTTTCCTATTTTTAAGATTCTCTATGTAGCTCTGCCCAGGCCTAGCCTGACTCCTGTGAACCTGGCACTCACCCACTACAAGGATTGGACTCCCACCGGGTGTTTTAACCATTGCACACATCCTTACTACTTTCTCCTTTGAAATAGTATCAAACTGTCCCTTGTGAATGAAAGGATGAGCAATGGGCAATTCATTAATGGCAGAGACTCCACTATGGAATAAGCAAAGATCTCCCTACCCCCAGTGGAGAAGGGGCATGTGGTGTGCAAGCGCTTATAAGGCAGAAAAAAAAGATGGTCCCTTTCTCCCAAACTGACCAACAGAGCACCGCGTTATTGTTTGCCGGGGCTGACCAGCAGACCCTGAGTGATGGATGAATGATTACTCTGACATATTTGCTGTGAAAGAGAGGGTTAAGGGACTGCTTGATTAAAGGAACCAGACAGCCTCGATCGCCTGCCTTGTGAGGCTTTTATTGTAACAGCAGTTTAAATACAATCAGTAGGTAAGTAATATTGGGAGGACACATGTGTCTGCAATGTCCTGTAAGCAAGGGCACCTAAAGATTAAGCATAAGGATTCCAGTAAACACCTGGGGGTCTGCACGTCACAGGATTGTTTGGAAAGGTCAAGGAATAATTAGGCGCATTGCTTTCGGCACTCCCCTAAGTCAGAATTCCCATAAACAGGACAGGTGGCTTTCTGCACACTTCCCTTTTCTCAGAATGTCCTCCTTACAAGCTTTCCAACCAAGTCCCATGTGCTCCCCAACAATTGTTCTGTGGTCAGCACTGACTGCAGATACCTCCACCTCTTGACCCTCTTCTAGTATTCTAGTGACTCCATCATCACACACCAGAGCCTGTCAACTTCAACGATCATCTCAGCATTCCCTAGTGAAGAGAATGTTGCCATTTAAAAGAATAATAACAATTAAGCCAACACTCATTCTGTGTCTCTAGATTTCTCTATGTCCAGGGAAGGAGATATATGTCAACATACGGGCACTCTTTTATAAGAATAAGGAAGTGTGGCAAAGGCAGGTGGGCGCCCTCCTCACAGCACAGATGTGCACCTTTTGCTGGACAGTTGCTGAGCCTTGTGAATGCTCTCTGCCCTGTCAGAGGTTCAGCCTCTCTGGAGTCTGTGTCCAGTCCCTGGGAAGGACCATCAATCACCGTCCACGGGTCAGTTTCCAGCATGGCTAGAGGGAACACTTGATTGATGCCACACACGGTGACCTGGATGACGCTGAGGGCTGAAAGTTGTGTTGAAAATGAGATATGGAATAATTGTTTTTAATAACCTTGGTCATTGTCCTTCTCAAGGTTCTTATCGTGAATTCTAACTTTATTTTACACTATTGTAACCCAGTCAAATATGTTATTATAAATGAATTTCTGTATTCTAGAAAACCCATAATGAGGGGGGATGATGAGATGTATATACTTATATGCATAGCCCATGGACACAGACAATAGGGTGGTGAAGGTCTGGGTGTGGGGGTTGGGGCTGGGAGAAGGAGGGTAAAACATATATATATATTTAACATATCATAATGAGAGGGTACTGGTCTGAGCCCCTGATACATAGTATGTTTGAGGTTTAGGTACTTCTTTCCTTTTTTTCTAGATTCATGCAAAACTGATTTCTTAAAATATGTTTTTATTGATTTCAGAAAGGAGAAGGGAAAGGGAGGAAGAGCTAGAAACATCAATGATGAGAGAGAATCATTGATGGGCTGCCTCATGCATGCCCCCTACTGGGGATTGAGCCTGCAACCTGAGCATGTGCCTGGATCAGGAATCAAACCCTGACCTCCTGGTTCATGGTGGACACTCAACCACTGAGCACAGTGGCCAGGTCAAAAGTGTTTTTACTTGGCCAAAAGATCCATTAATGGTATAGAAAGTAAAGAAGTTGATTTTGATGAAATTTCAACAGACTTTCTCAAATACTTAAAAAATTCTTATCTGAACAGTCCCAGACTCACAGTGGAACAGATAAGGTCTGTTAGGAGCTTTGATGAAAATGTTTACGGAAGTTGACTGTAGGAGCTGTTGAATTCTTCTTCAATTGTAATGATTAGCATAATGATTCTCCCAGGCAGTGCTCTAAATGCCGTTTACACGTGAATGTGCAAGTAACAAGGACTCTTCATTTCCTGATGTATTTACTCCTCCCATACAATGTATTTGCTCCCAAACTCATAATCCAGTATAATCATAAGAAAAACATCAGAAAATCCTTTTGGGGGAAATTCTACAGAAGACCTGACCAGTACTGCTCAAGACTGCCAAGGTCATGAGAAACCCGGAAAGACTGACTGTCCTAGACTAAGGAGACGGGAGACGTGACAACAGCTGTGAGGTGGGCCTGGGCCGGGTCCTGGGCCAGGAACAGGGCATTAGTGGAAAAACTGCTAAAATCCAAATACAGTTTGGACTTTAGTTAATAGTAATATACCAATGTCCATTTCCTGGTGTTGACAAATGTTCCAAAGTAACATAAGAGAGTAGCACTAGGGAAATTAGTGAGGTATATATGGGAGCTCTCTCTATTATCTTTGCAATTTTTGTATAAATCTAAAAGTATTCCAAAGTAAAAGTTAAAGAAAAAACAAATCTTACATTCAGTCCCAGTCACCATTAGACCTTCCTGTATTGCCGGAGACCAATTCCAGCATGACAGCAGGGCTGCATCTGGGAATGGCTGAAGGCATTTCCTCAAACCTGAATAGGATACATTAAATTGATTTCTTGGCTGCCAGACAGCTAAAAAGCATCTTAATCTACATGTTATTGCCTCCTACTGGCCAAACATCTGTACAGCCGTAGGCTAATTCCCCCATTCTGACAATGGACTCTCTACAAAACCTGACCCTTTGAAGTGTATATCTCTGCCTCGCCTCAGGACAAATTGTGTTAATAAAAAGCATGGGGTCCTGGGACAAGGAGCCTTAGACTTAGAACTTAGCTCCTTTAGCTAAGCTCCTCTGACCCCCAAATGCTTTTCAAAATTATATTTCGTCTCTGGACTCCTATTTAATCTACGCACAGCCTTCTTCAGATTTCCTGAACCCTTCTTGATGCTGGAACAAGAACCCCGGCATTGTATCCTCATGGTTTCAGAGTTTTCTTTTTCTTCTTTATATTTTTGTCCACAACAATTATAAGGGATGTCATCATTGTCTACCCCAACAAAGTCACTTAAAACTGCGTTGTCATATTGGGGAGCACAGGCTAGAATGGGACGCCCAGAGCTGAGAACCAGTTTCCTACACCATCTGAAGGCATGAGAACAGAGAGTGGGCCTCAGGGCGTTGAGTCCCTCTGTAGGAAACTGGCATTGGGCCTCCTGACTCCCACTGCCTCCCGGTCTAGGGAAAGAAAGACAGCTGCCTCTCCCCCATCCCTGGATATCCCGAACGTCTGTTTCTCATGAGCTCAAGCTTTTAGAAAAGGGAGTCACCTTCCTGACATTTGTTACTCAGCCCTGCCAAAATCCTCCGCACAAGAAATGCAAAGACTCTGTGGCTACTTGGTTGGAATGGGTACAGGGAAAACTATAGCAAAAGCAAACATGAGTTGAATATAAATATATTATCCTGCCACGTATATATTTGAAAACTGCTTTATTATGGGGACTCCAGGAACGTATTTACCTTAAGAAAGTACACATAGTGGGGATTCCCCACACCTGGCCTCAACCCTCGGGCATCATCTTGCAATAAGAGAGACTGACACCTGTACAGCTCTTCTCTTGCCTCGGGCTCCTCCTTCCCGAGTCAGGAGTTACCAGCATCTTTCTGCCCAGGAGGAGTGACAGCTCTCTCAGCCAGAGGTGCTCCCCTTGCTCCTTTTCATGGCCAGACAGGTAATGAGGTCACTCGGGCCCAGGGAGCCTGCGTGCCAGGCTGAGGGCATGCCCAGCAGGAAAGGGAGCAGCAGGAGGAGGTGATGTAGAGAGGAGGCCAGGGCAGAGGAGGAGGAAAACATTAAGGGGGAGAGGAGGCTTTGAAAAGGGTAGAGGCCTGGTTTGGCCTGGGAAGGCAGCAGCAGAGCAAGATCCCTGGATTCCCCGTGGTGTTTGCAGAAATGAATTCCAGGTTCCTTACTCAGAAATCCATAAGTGTGTCAAGGTTAATTGGAGAGGAAATCAATGCCCATAACTTTTAGGCTGTAAACATGAGCCTGCTACTGTTAAGAGTTTTTGGCTGAGGGCAAGTCTAGGGGACACTGCCAATCATGAGCCTGCTACTGTTAAGAGTTTTTGGCTGAGGGCAAGTCTAGGGGACACTGCCAATAATCCTGTCAGAAGCTGGTCATAGTCACTTGTCAAGAGACATGTGTCACAGACCATGACTTTGAACAGAATTCTTGTTTCCCTCACGCATGACCCTAACTCTAGTAAACTATTAAATAAGGCATAATCTGGGGCTCCAGTGGCGCAATCGGTTAGCGCGCGGTACTTATAAATAAAGCATAATCTATCCTCTTACCTTGACAAATGAATTTTCATTATACAAAATAAAAACTGTATATTTTTTATGCATTTGATAGTTTGCAGAATATCAGAGGCAACTGAATTGAATTATTATTGAGTACTCTGGGTGGTCTGTTATTAAGATAGTTATTTTTGCATAAAATAAAGATATAATTTTAAAATTATTTATTGCACAAATTATCTTTCTGGTCTTCATTTCATCAAAATAACTAATTATATTGTTATAATCATAATTTTTACTTATTTTACATTCTGGTGACAGTCATAATCTAAAGGATTGAAAATGAAATGTAATAGTATTTCATCCACTTACATTTAAATATATTTCATCAGAAATACAAATTAAATTAAACTAAATGTACAAAATTAAACCCAACATTATTTTCAAATGCATTAAAATTTATTTTTTAACTGTGAAGAAGTATTTGCTAAAATTAAGAGATAAAAAGTAATTATACATTATAACTCAAATTTATTTTTTAAAACTAAAGTTTTATTTCAATTAAATTATCCTATATATATTTATAAAAGTCATACTATTTGCAATGCTAGGCTTCAATATCCACCTAGTGGCCGATATAAAGCATGAGTGACAGTTCATCCCTGGTCGATTAAGAGTAGAGCAACATGCACACACATTTAGGAATAATATTGATAGTTCAATTGCAAAATATCTTCACCTGCCACATGCAGTTGCTGTGACCACCATGCTAATTTGCATTTATCCCCAGAACGATAAATTGGAAAACCCAGAGTAACCAGAAAGTAGACATTCAACACTAATGGGAAAGGATGTCTCTTTGTTCTGTTTTGTTTTGAAACTTTAGTTCTCCCTTTTATTTTTTTTATTAAGGTATAATTGGCATTTGATATATTAGTTTCCGGTGTACAACATAATGATTCAATATTTGTATGTCTTACAAAATGGTCACCACAGTAGGTCTAGTTACCATCCATTACCACACATAGTTACAAAGTATGTTTTCTGATTATGAGAACTTGTCAGACCTACTCTTAGCAACTTTCAAATCTACATACACTACAGTATTATTTACTGTAGTCCCATGCTGCATATTATATCTCCAGGACTTATGTGTTTTATAACTGGAAGTTTATTACTTTTGACTATCTTTTAACTCATTTTGCTAACCCAACAACTCCTGCCTCTGGAAACCACCCATCTTTCTCTGTACCTGTGAGTATGGTATTTTGATTGTTTGCTTTTTTGTTTTAGATTCCACATATGAGATCATGCAGTATTTGTCTTTCTTTGTCTGACTTATTTCACTTAGCATAATGCCCTCAAAGTTCATCCATATTGTTGCAAATGGCAATATTTTCTTCCTTTTATGGCCAAATAATATTTATTTCACATTTTTCATCCATGCATCCAATGATGGACACTTAGATTGGTTCCAGATCTTGGCTATTGTGAATAATGCTGCAATAAACATAGTGGTGCATATCTTTTCTAATTAGAGTTTGCATTTTCTTCAGATAAATATCCAGAATTGGAATTGCTAGATCATATGGTAGTTTTATTTTGAATTTTTTGAGGAACCTCCACACTGTTTCTTTTATTTCCTCACTGAGGAAATATTTCAATTGAT
The DNA here is from genome assembly GCF_000147115.1 of Myotis lucifugus. Lineage (NCBI taxonomy): Eukaryota > Metazoa > Chordata > Mammalia > Chiroptera > Vespertilionidae > Myotis > Myotis lucifugus. Next base: position 220,277 of record NW_005871103.1, read on the forward strand.
TTTTAGAGAGAGTGGAAGAGAGAGGGAAAGACAGAGAAATATCAGTGTGAGAGAAGCACATTGATCGGTTGCCTCCTGCACGAGCCGACCAGGGCCTCGGCGGGGGAGGAGCCTGCAACTGAGGTACCTGTCCTGGAAGAGAACCTGGGACCCTTCGGTACGCAGGTTGATGCTCTATCCACTGAGACAAACTGGCTAGGGCTCCACACCGTTTTCCATAGTGGCTGCACCAATTTGCATTCCCACCAACGGCACACAAGGGTTCCCTTTTTTCCACATCCTCACCAACACTTGTTATTTCCTATCTTTCTTGTAATCACCATTTTAACAGATGGGAGGCGATATCTCATTATGGTTTTGAGTTGCATTTCCCTTATGATTAGTGATATTGAGCACCTTTTCATGTTCCTGTTAAATGATTTTTTTGGTAAGAACCTCACAATCTGAGAAATTTATAGGAGTTCATTTGTCTTACCTTTTACCTAAGTTCTTCCACCTCTAAAACCCTCTCTACATTGAATGGTCACTACCCACAATGCTCACAGTATTGGGAAGCCGTCACTCTTTGTTTATGACACACAGGCGGTTACAGCTTTTCCCTGGCCCGAGCAGGGTCAGCCCCCAGAGCAAGTGACTCAGGCTCTGGCCACGCTGCCTTGGCTCAGGGGCTACCGAGGGACAGAGACCCGCATGCTCTTCAATAAATTTATTTTTGTTCTTATTTTAATAGGAAAGGCCTCTGAAGTGAGGGCCCAAGTCAGGGACCTCACTGGTTTATCTTGTTGATCTTAGTCACCAATCATGATTACTCAAATCCTGATCATGTAGCATTCATTTTTTAAAAAACAAATCTCCTTGTTATGACAGGAGGGATCATATTAGTGTCACAGCAGCCAAATAGACAAAATTAATTTGGGGGCTACAGGTTGTCTTATGGGGCTAAGAATAGCAGAATCAATGTCATCATATGTATTTCTCCTCCTCCTTACCCACTGTCTTAGAAAGGTATGTGAATCGTAGCTATGAGGTGGTTGGTTAGTAACATGTGCTGGCACTCGTATCCAAACTTATTTGTAACATTATCTCCTCTCTTGGCTGGAAAATTTTATCAAATCCTACTTCAGTGTATGGTACGAGGGACAGATGTTCTAGAATAAAGACACTGGCTGCTGTGCAGCAAAACTGCCCATATTAACAGCTTGACGAATGGCACAGCTTTTCTCTCTCCCCACGAATTCCCTACATCATCCCAGCCACCTTGAGGAATTACTTGTCATGTGACCTTACAAGCAGTGATGTGACTGGTAAGAGCTGAATTGGATATCACTGAGTTGAGTTGCAGACAGACCAGAGGAGAGAAATGGGATCCCAGCATCCCCGCGCTCCCTTCTTCCTTGTAGGACACTCTATGCCCTGTCCAGAAGCGAGTCTCGGCCCTGGTCTCTATGTTCCAAAATCCAAGACTTCTCCAGATAAGTAGCTGCCACAAGCTTCATAGCCCCCAGGGCTGGGACCTCTGCCCTATTTGCCTGAAGGTACTCAGTATCCAACACTGCAGCTTCTGCTTCTGCATGTCATGGTTCAAGGGGCCTCTAGGACTACTGACATGCAATCAGAGAAATCTCCTCTTTAAGGATGATACCTCAGGCATCTCCTCTAAGAATGCCAATAAAAATCATGGCCTGTTTAACCTCGGCCCACAAATCCTTAAGAACCACATCTTGCTGTGACTTCTGCTTTCTGCAGAAATGCAACCCTACAAGTGAGGCTCCCTGTGCAAGGATCACTTCTTTTGAGCCCTGGAGCCCTAGCTAGACCGCAGGCCCATGGCCAAGCTGCCAGAGAAACACAGAAACATGAACTCTATATGCCCCCCTACCTTTTTCCTACTCACCCCAGGAAAAGAGAGGCCCAAAAAAATCTTGTTCAACATGGAGAACCCAAAACTGAGACCTTGAAGTATTAAGCCTCAGTGGCCTTCTCTTCCTCTGAGTGAATGAGATCCTTTCAGACCAGGTGGAGCCAAGTGAACCACTGCCTCTTGAGGATCACTAGGGAGAAAAAACACAGATAATGAAGTTTGTGAAGAAGGAAGAGAGCACTGGCCTGTTTTGCTCAGTGGATAGAGCGTCAGCCTGCAGACTGAAGGTTCCCAGGTTCGATTCCCTGTCAGGGCACATACCTTGTTTCTGGGCTTGATCCCCAGTAGGGGGTCTGCAGGAGGAAGCAGATCAATGATTCTCTCTCATCATTGATGTTTCTATCTCTCCCTCTCCCTTCCTATCTGAAATAAAAATATATTAGAAGAAGAAGAAGAAGAAGAAGAAGAAGAGAAGAAGAGAAGAGGAGGAGGAGGAGGAGGAGGAGGAGGAAGAGGAGGAGGAGGAGGAGGAGGAGGAGGAGGAGGAGGAGGAGGAGGAGAATGAAGAAAGGCAGGGGTTGGGCAAAGTAGGAAATTCCAGCTTGCTCAGAAGCATTCTAGTATAGTATTTAAGAATGTTCTGCCATTTAGTAACCATATGGCCTTGGGAAATGTAGATTCTCTGTGTCCTGGAAGTAGGAATGATCACAAACAACAGGATCTGTTTTGTAGGGTTATGATCAGGATTGAATGAATTAGTGCCTATAAAGGTCTTAAATCAGTGCTTGGTCCTTACCAAATCTTCAATTAGTGTTATTATCAGCATTATTATTATTACCCATCATAATCATCAGTAGCTCTTGGAGCTAGGCCACGGCAGTGCCTGGCCCCAGGCCTCAGTCTTTGCAGTATGATCACCACTGAACAGATTTCCGGAGGCTGAACTGGTTTCTGGCCCTTGGAGGACTGAGAGGCAGCTTCTGTGTAGAAGACACACCCCATTCTTTGGACCCTCAGCTGTTGTAAAGACACAGCTGGCTGGTGGAGCCCCCATTTATCAATTAGCTGTTCCTGAAAGGCATCAGACCCAGGTAGGGTAGAAATAGACTCCTAAAATGTTCTTGCAATCTGAGCTCAGTCTCAACCAAGGACAAGGAGACCCTCAACCAAGGACAAGGAGACCCAACAGGAGACTAACTGGGCTCCCTGATGGAGACTTCCTCCCCATGACCCACCCCAGAATTTGGCCAAGGTTTCCAGCTCCTAGGTGCACATGAATAATCTCTGCAGCTGCCTGCTTCAGCATGGCCCTCCTCCCCTGCCACACAGCGACACCGGATGCTGAGCCTGGCACTGGGTTTCTTCAGAGGAGCAGCCACAGGCAGACTGAGTTGCCCCCTGTCTTTTACAACCTTTAAAGTCCTTCTGTCAAGAAGAAGGAAAATGGCACCAGATGAAAAGGGGACAGCACAAGGAAATGAAGAGCAATGGGATCCATTACAAAAATGGTAAATATGTGGGTAAGCATAACAGATATTTTCTCATTTTAAAGAGTTTTTAAAAGGAATTGGATTATTGAAAGCAAAAATAATAACATGGGAATTATAGACTACACAGAAGTAAAATATATAATAACAGTACAAAAGACAGGAGGGAGGAATGGATGTTTCCTGATGTATACAATTATTGGAAGGTTTTGATTAGTTAAGTACATATTGTTAACTCTAGAGCAACCACCATAAAACAATCAAGATGAAGAGACAATAAGCCAATAGTGGGGATAAAATAAAGTAATAAACAGCAGTCAGCTAAAAGAATGCAAGAAATACTAAAATAAAATACCACAGGACAGATCAAATAGGAGATCAGTAGTAAAGGAGAAAGAGATGCAAGGATGGAAGAACAGTCAGAGAGGTCCAACGTGAGAAGGACATGACCCACCATTGCTGGCTTTGAAGCTGGAGGAAGGCCACCACAAACTAAGGAATAGGGACGCCTCTGGATGCTAAGAACAAACTCCCAGGTGATAGCCAGCGAGAAAATGATGACCTTGGTTCTACAGCCATGAGAAGCTGATTTCTGCCGACAACCCAAATGAGCAAGAAAGCGATTCTCCTGAGAGTCTTCTGGAAGAATTGTAGCCTGGCTAACACCTTGATTCTAGCCTAATGAGACCTGTGTTGGACTTCTGACCCATAGGAATCTGAAAGAAATCCATTTTGGCCGATGATGTCTCATTAGGTCATATAACTTGAGGCCAGACACCAATTTCCTCCTTCTCTGTAGCCTCCAAGAAACCAAGTGTGCAAAACTGCCGCAGTCTTTTTGCAGTTAGGGTTCAGGAATCTGGAGAAGGGGCTGCGACATAAATGAAGAGACTAGACAAGAAATATAAATTAGGAAGGCATGGGGGAACCAGGTCTCACCCTCTAGTGAAGTGGGCTCCCTGAATCTCCGGGCCCATGGCTTTTTATTTATACATTTTGCCCTTTAGCAAAGCAAACATACATATCAAAGGTAAAGTTTGGTAACAGTAAAAGATTATCAGCTTAGGGGAATTGCCTTCAGCTGTTTAGCCAGCAGCAGGTAATAATATGCAGATTTTCAGCACTGCTGAATATCATGAAGTCCATCAGCCTTTTGAGGACTTTTCGCATTTATTATGACCTGCTGGTCTTCTGGTCTTAGCCTTCAGCACAAAACAAGCTCCACCAGCAGGTCGTCGTCCTCCTCGGGGACGGTCCCACTCTCTGACCTGAGCATCAGTGCCCTCTAGGATAACCCCACCACCATGAAGCGTCTCCTCTAAAGCACCCCAGACTCAAGGCATTTGGCACTTGCAGCCTCAGAGTCTGACCACGACTACGTGCTGCCTCGTGGCTCAAGTGCAGAAGCAAGTACTTCACCGGGAAGTAAGTCTCTACATTTTAATTAGTATTTGTGAATTTAAGGATTCAGAATGGCTCAACACATTTCCTTTGCAAATGTCAAGGTTGTACCATGCATGTAGAACCCAGGTTTCGAGGAAAAGCTTCATGTGTCCACTAGAAACAGATGTATCTTAACCGCAAGCAGTTTGGAGGGCCCTGTTTGAGATTTCCTCAGGTGGATTGTAGACCCACCAGTAGAGACACCTCAAATGTTGCTTCTTTTGTGACGTCATTCCTGACTTTTCTCAAATAGTGTTTGCTATTCATTTGTCTGTGCTCCCAGAGCATTGTATGCATGCCCATTATAACATGTATCATGTTACTGTTGGCCTCCTTTACAAAACATACTTACTTAAAAACAGAGACTCATCTTTACCTTTGTATCCCTAGTACTTACCTAGTACAGTTTCTGACATGCAGTTATCTTTCAATAATTCTTTCCATAACAATGAGTCAGGGAAGGCTTGTTTTTATGTTTGCACCTCAGCATTCATGGGTGGGCAGCCAGCCCCTCCCCAAAGTCAGGGGTGTGGAGGTTGAAGTTTACATGATGTGGTGGGTGGGTGACATTTTCACCACTTGGGCCCTCTGTCAGGATCCAGGGCCTGAGTCATTCAGCTGGAGCTGCTCTTGTAGCTTTGCAGGAGGCAAGCCTGTAGGTGGGTAAAGCCTGATCTTTCTTTCCAATAGACTTATCCTTGTCTGGTCCTAACTCGTTAGCATCTGCTGGACATCAGGATAGTTAATGGATCGAATGCAACCCGATTGAATTACGTCTTACAGACAAAGTCACCACGCAGCTCTCTCGGAAATAAACGTGGTCATTAAGCCCGGGAGGGCAGGCGTCCATCTAACACTCAGTCATCCCCAGGGCCCGGGCAACGGCTTTTTTTGAGCGAATGAAAGAATGAATCTTCAGTTATGGAAATTCAACCTCAGCCCCGTTTGACTTTGACATCAAAGGGGATTCAAATGTGTGTATTCTTTCCCGAGAGCATGATCCCAGCATCGCTCTCATAAAAGGGCCATCCTTTGTATCTCACACTCTCTATCTACCCGGCTCTGACATGTATCCTAATACCTACTTTCTGCCATGCACCAAACGTGGTCATGGATTTGGTGAAAATTGAGAAAAGGACAGGAGTCAGAAGGCCCTGCTTCACCAAACATTCCACCACCAAGCACTGAAGGGCTTAGTTAAGGACAGGAGCCTCCAGGGCCCCTTTCGGACGATGTACTGAAGCAACTGGGTCTCTATAAAGCTGCGGGTCAGAGTCCCCCGGAGATCTTGTTTTAAAGCAACAGAGAAGGTTTAGAGCACCCTAAATACTCTGACTGCACTGGCAGCGGGCGGGCCTGGATGGGATTGTCAGCTGAGGGCATGATGAGAGCTGCTGCCAGCACGCTGCTCAGAGCCAATCTGCAAACTGAGGTTATTGTTGTTTGTTTTCACAATGAGATAAATACAGAAGTCACGACCGCCTAGAACTCTTCATAGCAAGTCCACCAAATAATTTATGTCTCCCGAGTCTAATAATAATAAATACATCAAAGATTTAAAATAGTAAATTTCACATATTGATAATCACATTAAATGCAAATGATCTAATCATTCTAATTAAAATTCAGAGATTGCTAAATTGGACAAAATGCCAAGACTTAATTGCATGCTGCTTCCAAGAAAACCACTGTAAATATAAAGACACAAACCAGTTAAAATTAAAACTGGCAAAAAGACACCGCATGCCAACATTAATCAAAAAGGAGTAAGAAAGCCCTGGCAGAGTGGCTTAGGTAGTTGGGGCACAGAGGAGGCAACCCATCGATGTTTCTTTCTCACATGGATGTTTCTCTCTCTCTCAAATCAATAAACCATGACCTTAGGTGAGGATTAAAAAAAAAAAAAAAATAGTAACAAAGAGCATGGGCTGAGATTGGGGGCGAATCTTAGCTCCGCTGCCTGCGCAGTGGCAACCTTAGGCCACTTAGCCTCTCTGAACCCTGTTTTCTTCCATTTATTTAAAATGAGGATCTGTATCTCATAGGCTTGGAGTAACATTTAAATGAGTCGCTGTGAAGCACATGGCATAGTTCCCCGCCTATATTTAATGTCCACTCAGTATTAGCAGTTGCTAGATGCTAGTGCTGTTTCCAGTGCAGTGTAGAAGCTCTAGCTGAGACCCTGTGAGGCGGGTGCCAAGCTCTCAGGGGCTCCAGGAACCTCTGCCTCCCAGGCACTCGCAGGCGTGTGTATGCTGGTGGCGGAGGAACGGCATCGGGTCTGCAGTGCAGGTTGCGCAGGGGTCCGCGTCCTCTCCGGAAAGACCCACTGCCTTCTCTCTAAGTGGGGCTGGGCCGCCGGTGATGCCTGCGCTGCCTGGAGGCTGGCTCTGTGGCCCCCGAGGCGCAGGGGTGCGCCCGGCTAGAGGGAGAGACAGCTGGAGAGGGAGGGAGGAATGGCAGGCAGGACACCTGGGAGCCGCAGGGCGCCCGGGTCCCGGGACTCGAGGCAGGCATCCGGCGCGGCTCTCCCACTCGGCGGTGCCATTACGCAAAGATAATGGAGCGCAGCTGCTCGGGATAAATAATTCAGGGACAACAAGAGACAGAAAGCCCGGGCCGTGAACGGCAGCCAAGAGAGCTCGGGAGCAGCTCCTGTGCCCCGTGTTCAGTCTGCGCTGGAACTTCAGATCCAGATGTGAGTCTTTAATGGGAGAGGGAAACGTACAATTTCGCGGGCGGGAGCCCGTGTGATGGGCTCCGCTGAACCTGCTCCTCAGGCGCCCGCTTCCAAGGACCTGGCCCTTTCCTTTCTCTCTGCCGCAAACTGCCGTCTCCGCTGGTGTCCGCCCCACAGCCTTCACCCAGCCAGGCCTTAGCTCCAGGGCCTTGCTGCTCCTTAGACAACTGACAGCCGAAGCCTCTTATCCAAGAAGCAAACTAGATGGCCAGCGTGCTTATGGAGCGCTCCCGCACGGCGCTGCCCGAAGCCCATTGTCTGTTTCACCCTCACCCGCATCCTTGGAAGGAGAGTCTGTGATCTGTCCAGTTGGGAGCAGGAGGAAGCCAAGCTCAGAGGGGTTGAGTGCCTGGCCCAGGCCGCGCGGAGAGTAAGCATGAAACTGGGCATCTGGCTGGGAGCTGTTCTCTGCCTGTGGTCTCGCTTCCCTGGGAGCTGTGCAGCCGCGGGGGATCATGTCAGTCAGGAGGGTCAGGGGTGGGGCTGGCATAGCCGCCAGGAGAAACCTCGCAGCAGAGGCTGAGCCTGGAGCTCAGCGCCAGGCCCTCCGCTTCCTGTCCCACTTCCTCCAGGTCCTGCTGGGTTTCCATGGGCAAGTCTCTCAACTTCTCTGAGCCTCATTCCCATCAGAATAACAGGATCATAAAAGTGGCCATCTCAGCAGGTCCTGGTGGCATTAAATAGGATAATCCATGTACAGGACATAGACCAGCGCCTGGAACATACGAGGTGCCACCCACAAAGAGTATATATGGAGTCACAGAGAGCAGCTGGCCGTGGCTCTCACCTGCCTTTCCCTCTGCCTGGGAGTCAGCTAGCGTCATAGTCGTTCTGCGGAAGGTTAATAGAGCGAGGGGCACATTAAAAGAGAGGGTCTGGCCTGGCCTGTTTGGCTCAGTGGATAGAGCGTGGGCTGAAGGGTCCCAGGTTCAAGTCTGGTCAAGGGCACATGCCCGGGTTATGGGAGGTACCCCTCCTTCCCTCCCTCCTTTCCTTCCTTCCTTCCTTCTTTCCTTCCTTCCTTCCTTCCTTCCTTCCTTCCTTCCTTCCTTCCTTCCTTCCTTCCTTCTTTCCGTCCTGCCATCATTAAGTGCCTGGTTATGAAAACAACATAAGCTCGCTATAGTGCAAAATAATAGCAATAAAAAATATTTGCAAGGAACACACAACGGTGGCTCTCTCCCTAAAAGGTTTTACCAGTCCCTTTTCTAGGCGAAGCTATATGTTTTTATTCATGTCTGATAAAAGAGAATTTGATGGTTTTTCATGACCTTTCTATCCAGGGCACTATTTCCCACTAGAAAACTGAGAAAATGATGCCTTCAAAGCCTGGAAAATAATTTCCCTACTTTGTCCTCATTGTAGTGGAAAATTTGAAGAAAAACTAAGAATTATGTTTTTGACCTTTTCTTCTGGTTAATGGGGATTTTTTTTTCTTATTTTTTTTTTTTTTAGCCCAAGTCATGTTGGCAAAAGAATTCTACCCTTTGCTTCCATGGTTCAGAGGCGTCAGAGGATGATACGGATGTGGCAGTTCGTGTTTCACACCTCGCGTACTGATGGAGGAAGGAGTTAGAAAGAGATGTCCTGAGGGCAAAGCCCGTTCTATTTCCTCCAGATGCTCATCTTGTCTGCTCTGTCTCAGAGGGACCCTCTGCCTGAGCAGCTCCTAGGGACCAGCCACAGCTCCGAGAGTGTAAATAGCATTTTCCACAGAAGGCTCATCCTTACAGTTAATATTTTGGATCATTTCAAGAAAAATGTAATCGAGAACTCTTTCCACCTTTTTCCCTGTGTGTTGCCATAACAACTAGAATCAGATTATGTTCCTAAGTAACTCGGCAGAATCACATGAATTGCCCTCCCAGGGAGTGAGTCGCTTATAACCTCATCCTGCCAATGAAGAATATCCTAGCTACTGACTTGCTTCCTGATCCCCTCCATCCTTAGCTGGATTTCAGAGTTTTGTTTTGGTTACTTTGGGTGACAGTATTTGAGTTGATAGCCAGACGCACGACTAGGCACCTCTTGGAAAGCCTTGGGAGATGCTCGGGGGGGACAGCCAGGGGGGCGGTGGCTGTGGAAAGTCATCAATCGGATGGAGCTCGAGTCTGCGCCTCTGCCATCGTCAGCGGCCTGGCCGCATTAGCCAAGCCGGCTCTTTGTTCGGGTGCATAGATGTGCCCTTTTCAGACATGCAGCCCCTGGGTCTGCACTGCAGCGCACACTGCAGGGAGGCCTGCTGGAGAGAGGGAAAAGCCCTACCTTAGAACTCTGTTTCCCCTGAGAAGGCTGCTTTCATTCATCTGAAGAGAATCCGTGCCCAGCGTGTGTATGAAGATGGCAGTATCAGCTACTAGGTGAATGTCTATATCTACTCAAAAAACAGCAACTATTCTCAGAGTGGAGTAGCCATCAAAAGAAACTGTCCGTGTTTCCTCTACCCACTGTCAGGCTCTCCCAGGTTACTATACAAAGAAATAGAAACGTAGTCACGATTTAAATGCTTAAGGGAGTGCCGTATCTTGATGATTTGAGCTCTTCTTATGACAAAGTCTCAGTTAGAACTCGACTTTTCCCCTCCCCCTTTTCTCTATTCCTGCCAGCCCACAGGTCCATGAAGCCCTTCAAACTTGCACAGGGTGGTAGGCAAGTTGTTTTAACAGCAAGAATAGCAACCACGCCTCAGCACGAATTTCTTTTCTTTTGGCTGTAGCTGATCAGGGAGGAATAAGACGTTTTATTTCTCCTCTCTGAGAAACAGGCAGCCTTGCTGGGTTTTCAGAAGAATAGTGTTATCCTCTCCATCTCTGTCTCACACACACACACGAGACTCAACACAAACTGACACACTCCGACATGAAGGGAACAGCTTCTGTGATTCAGAGCCGTGGACCAGGAGGCTGGGTCACTTCCAACTCAGAGATGGATCCCGGCCCCAGAAAAGGAAGGAGGAGCGGGGGCTGCGGTCCTGACCTGCCAGCAGGCTCCCGGGTTTGGGAAGAGCTGCAGATGTCCCCCTGCCCCAGGTCGGCATAGAGGCCGTAGAGTTACTCACCTCTGAGTCATTATGAAGGTCGGCACAATGAGCACTGAGGTGACCACCATGCTGGACCGAGGCCAGAGGTCTCTCTCCAAGTTTCCTAGTTGGCATTAGCCTCCTGAGATAGGGGAAGGAACAGGGACACCCAAATAATGATGAGCGTTCAAAATCAGACTTCATTAACTAAACTGTGTTTATTTGTACCCAAGTATAGAATGGAAATTTATACCAATTACAAAAATAATTGATAGAAAAGTGTAGGCGTGCCTTCACTCGTGTGTTAGCATTTGTCTCAGGGATCTCTAGAAGCAAATCGTGAGAAAAGGATTCAAGGGCAGGTGGCTTTTGAGATGTGAACCCAGAAAACCCAGTAGAAGGGGGAGGAGCGACACAGGAAGGGGCACAATAAAATGTGTGTTGTCCCTCTGAGCGATGGGAACATAATCCTGGGGAACTCAGAGGGTCTCCAGCCTCAGAATTTCCCTGCCTGGAGAGAAGGGAGCTTGGGCATTTGTATATCAACCAACAACAGTCATGGTTGATGACTGCTCTCAAAGAACATGAATTCTCTGGCTTTCTAGCCTATCCAGGGGGCAGAGGAGATTCTTGCCACCAGAGAAAGCCCTCGGCCACTGAGTCGCAGAGTGTGCTGTAGTGGTAATGGCCAAAGAGGAATGGTGAGCGCTCAGCAGGGCCTGCTACAGGTCATGGTGCATTAGTGACAGTAAGCCAATAGCTCCCCGTTTATAATCATGCCAATAGCTGAGTTTTTCAGGGTTGGAGTCTCTTCAAAGGGCAGTGAAGTTTTCACATGCGCTCTAGAAACATATGGTCTCAGAGTGGAAGGGGGACAGTGACTATCTAGGCCAGGGGTGGGCAAACTTTTTGACTCGAGGGCCACAATGGGTTCTTAAACTGGACCGGAGGGCTGGAACAAAAGCATGGATGGAGTGTTTGTGTGAACTAATATAAATTCAAAGTAAACATCATTACATAAAAGGGTATGGTCTTTTTTTTTTTTTAGTTTTATTCATTTCAAATGGGCCAGATCCGGCCCGCGGGCCGTAGTTTGCCCACGGCTGATCTAGGCTTTGCCACTGGTTCTCAGTGACATAACTGAGGCCTAGAGAAGAGGAGTGATGTGCTCGGGTTTCCCCTTGTATGAGCAGCCAGAGCATCTGATTTGCAGTCCAACATTGTTGTTACCAAATTAGATGGTACTTTATTGCCTCTTGTTTGTGGCTATTGATCAAGAGTGGAATTCAAGCAAAATATACAATACTAGTGGCCTGGTGCATGAAATTCGTGCGGGGGGGGGGGGGGGCCGTGTCCCTCAGCCAGGCCTGCACCCTCTCCAATCTGGGACATCCCTCTCGCAATCTGGGACCACTGGCTCCTAACTGCTCACCTGCCTGCCTGCCCGATCGCCCCTAACCACTCTGCCTGCCAACGTGCTCGCCCCCAACTGCCTTCCCCCCCACTGGCCTGATCGCCCCCAACTGCCCTCCCTGGCTGGTCTCCTGGAAGGTCTCCCAGTCTTATTAGCATATTACCCTTTTATTAGTATAGATAGCATCTGAGTGGATATGCCGGTAAGACTGGTATCTTCACTAGGTTGTTGGAAGGTAACCTCACCCTTGCCTCATTCACCATGTTCCTTATAGAGTTACAATGTGGATTGTTATCAACCCCCTGCTCCAAGCCTTACATTTCCCGGATCCTGTGGCTTTGCTGTCTCCTCTGACAGTGTCTCCGCTGCTTGGAAAGAAGTTCCACATTAGACCCTCACCAGAGGCTCACAGTCACCCTTTCAAGTCCAACAATGTCATTTTCTTGGGAAACTCTGCCGCATCACATCACAAAGTTTTGGATTCTGCTCCATAGTACTTTGCTCTTCGTCTCTTACAGCATTTACACTACAGTTTAGATGGCTGTTTACCTGCTTGCTTACCTCCTCCCCCCCCACCCCTGGATTATCTGAGTTGCTTTAAGAACAATAGCCTGACCTCACCCAGGATAGGCCATGTTTATGCTGAAGGACTAAATGACCCTAAATCCAAAGGACTTTTTTAAAAGTTGGTTTCTTGTGCACATTTTATGTCCATCAAGGGGCACCTAGAGTACCTCCTCCACATTGACTTCATGCTCACCCAGGGACCAGGCTGGTAGAGCAGGTGCTGCCTGAAGCATTGTGCACTGTTCTGAGGAAGAGAAAACGGTGTGGCAAAGCGCACACCAGCTTTCCTCCCTCTCACCTGGCAATGATGCATGTCAGTGCTCTCGTTCCGTTGACTAAAGCAGTTTTTACCGTGTGCTGCAAGATTTGTGGGCTGTCTTAATGACTATTTTTGTATTTACCATGCCTGGTACACAGTAGATGCTTAATAAATGCCTGATGAATAAGTGAGTAAATAAACAAGTGAATGGATATATACTTTTTCTGTATATAAATTTGTTTGCAGTGTATAAACTCTTTTGAGTAATGTAAGTTGACATACCCTGAAGTATTGCTTCTCTCTTTTACATCACGAGGCAGAATCGTCACCAGCGTCATGTGGTCACCCTCTTTGACCATGTGTGCCAGGCTTCAGCCGAGGCTTTACCGACTCATTTAGTCACCATGGCAGTTCTGTAAGATGTTTATTTTTTTATTATTATTCTGTTTCATAGTTGAGAAAACTGAGGTGCCAAGAGGTTATCACTTACCCAAAGTCACATAGGTCAGTGGTGAAATCAAGTTTAAATCCAGGTCTATCTGACTCCAAATCCTATTTAATCATGTTTGTTATATTCCTCCCAGAACTCCCCCTGCAGATCCTTTAACAGCCTAGATAAGTCTAGTTCCAAAATAATGCCCTAGAAATGCTGTTTACTGCTGTCAGTCAGTAGGTAAATATGAAATCAACATTAGTACAGGGGCTAGAAAGGGCAGTTTCAAAATGGCATCATCCTCCAAAAACTATCTTCCAAAATTTGATATTTTGCACTTTTTCTAACTCTTTGGCACTTTGACTACCAAGTGAAAAACCTGAGGTGTCCACTGCACAGATCCTTGAAGAGATCCAAAGTTATTATCTGGGGCAAATATGGGCTCTTGGCCCCTGGCCTCTCACTCTGAGACTGTGGGCATTGAGCTGGTTATCTTGCCTGTTGGAGAATCAAGTTCGCAATGCATGACCACCCTGCCCCCTAGTGGAAGGCACGAGTGCCTCTGTCCTTGGTTCTGAAATAGCACTCAGCGTGAGTCAAGGCAGTTTCTCATTACCTTGGGGCCGAAGGAGGTCTCCTGGTCTGAGCTATACACTGCCAAGAATTGTTCCTTGTTTCTTCATCCTGTCTTGGTAAGCAGTAGAATTGAGTTCATGTAATTTTTATGGTTCTGTCACTTTTCTTACACTGGTTATTTTTACTGAAGAAGTTGGAAACACATAAGCTTTTTTCTTCATGCATTCTGATCCTAATGTTTAGGTCTTTGACTGTAGGTTGTTGCAATGCTACAGATTATTCCAAAATATAGAATAATTATGCTAAAAGTAGCAGAGAACCACAGATCAGTAGTTAAAAACACAAGCTTAGGCCCTAGCTGGTTTAGCTCAGTGGATAGAGCATCAGCCTGCGGACTGAAGGGTCCTGGGTTTGATTCTGGTCAAGGACTCATACCACGGTTGCAGGCTCCTCTCTGGCCCAGGCCCTGGTCATGTTGCATGCAGTAGGCAACCAATCAATGTGTCTCTCTCACATCGATGTTTCTCTCTGTCTTTCCCTCTCTATTTCACTCTTTCTAAGAATCGATGAATAAATATCCTTGGGTGAGGATTTAAAAAAAAAACACCAAAAAAACACACAAAACAAACACACACACACACACACACACACACACACACACACACACACAAGCTTTGGAATCGGTCTGACTATGTTTGAATCTGAGCTCAACAGGCTGGGACCTTTGGGGGACTCATTTAATTTCTCTGACCCTCAGTTTTCTCATCCTTCAAATGGAACTATAGCAAGTACTTAACGCAGAGAGTCATGGAAAACTTTAGATGAAACATGCTTGTGAAATGTTCGGCACAGATCTTGGCTTCCAGTAAGCATGCAGTAGTTATTAGCTGCTCCTCTCATTTTGAGGCCGCTGCTATTATTTTCATTAGTCATATGATTATAGTTTTTCCAGTCATGGAACTGGTTTTGATATAGCACCTGCCAAAATTTTGCTTACGATAATTAATAATATGAGGAAGAATCCATTGGAATGTTAACTACTCATTTTCTCATTCTTTACCCATTATTAAATAAGATGTGCAGAACACAGAATACCTGAATCATATTACCCCAGCTACTTCTCCACAGAAATACCAACATTATTTATAGGAGATTGGTGAAGATGATTCTTGCCAGAGTCTGTGCCTTCTACAGAGTGAAAGGTATTCTTCACTGTTATCCATGAACCTTTAAAAGGGATTTGGTTACAAGAAAAGTTTCTCCCAAGGAAACTTTTTGCCTTCGTTTGTTCAAAAAAAAATATTATGTAACCTAGTGTGGTTTTCTGTCCTAGCTGCCAGGAAATGTATAGCCAAACCCAGTTTCTAATAGTAGCAATGAGTTCATCTCAAATGCCGGATATTCCCAGCACCCCCTGCCTCTCCTATGATCTGTATTCTATTTTTATCAATAACTGACTTCTTTATCTTTCTGTGCACTGACAAATAACATTTTAATAATTTATAATTTACAATTCTTACAGATTGTCTATTTTGTACCACATATTGTCAGTTGCTATAAATATTATAATGTAGAGGGGGTACATATTCTAGACATATAATTAAAACATAATTTCTATAAACTTTATCTATGTAACAACTATACTTGAGGATTTATTATTGGAAAATAAGCAGTTACTCTTTATATTGCCATGGACGAAACAAACCAGGAACATAAAATTAGGTTAGCATGGTTCACGTGGTGTTGTCTCCTGTGTAGGCATTTATAGTGTATAGCAGGGATACCCAAAGAGAAATATTCTTTTGGGGTTAAGAACTTGGGCTAAGACTCAGAATGTATGCATCTTTTTCTTATTAGCTATGTGATTCAGACAAATTGGATGATTTTTCTGGTCTTTTTTGTGTGAGAAAGGGTGATATAATGATTAAATGAGATATAAATTAAAGTGGCTTTATATATAGTAAGCACTCAATAAATGTTAGCTGCATCATGCCTATCATGACACAATAATAAGAACTACTATTATTATTACTTTACTGATAGTATCTTTCCTGAACCACCATGCTTAAAATTGCAAGACAAGCAAATAGAACAAAACAGCATTCCTTATCTCCCTTCCCACTTTTATTTTTCTCCATTGAACTTATCACAATCATTAGTACCATATCTTTGCTCATTCATTTCACATCTCCCCTACCAGAATGTAGACAGAGATTTTCATTTTTAAAAATTTTTGTTTTGTTTTGTTTTTCTCTGTTGTCTCAGTATCTAGTATGGTGCCTGATATGCAGCAGATTCTTAATACATATTTGATGGATGAATGAATGAATGAGCAGCTCATCATGGGTAACTATTTGCAATAGTCTTTGATGGGAGGTAAGATTGTTTAACCCAGAATCTTAAAATCATAACAAAAAGATTAGATGGCACCTGTCCAAACTCTACTATGGAATGAGAATGTAGAAAATTCACTATAGAGCCAATCTGAGTGTAATCATTTGTCGCAACTGCAAATAGCACATAATGAGTTTTTAAGATCAATTTCAAAATTCTCCTTTTTGAAAAGTTGATGAAAACTGTAGCCAGTGTTACTAAGAGTTCTCGCCACAGACCTTGCTTTCTGTTGTTAGAGATGGAGACATCTCCGTCTTTCAGCTGTCTGAGCAGGATGTCTGGGCTGGTGCAAAACCCCAGTGATGGTAATGTTCACCCTAGCAAACTTGTCTTATCATTTAATTCCTGCTCATCTTCTCTTGCACGTTTCTTACTGCTCTGCCTAGAAATGGCCGCTCACTATATCAGAATTGTCACCATTCTCTTCATCTGTAACTTCAAAAAGCTCAGACCACATGAATGTGGAACTCTTATCATCCACCTTGTTCAGGTGAGCACCGATGTTTGCTGCTTCACTATTTACTGTCTGGGTGCCCTTTTTCAAGTTACTTCTGTTTATTTATCTGTAAAATGGGACTAATAAGCAACCTTTATTCATGAGGCTGCTATGAAAATGCTCAGAAAATATTGGCTATTATTAGATATTCCTAATTGGGCACAGCACCGTTTTTAGAGGTCCTGACCTGCAGCAAAATTGTGACAAAATTGTGTCTTTGGTGCCTCTCTTGCCAGTGTTCTTTTTCCTTTGAGTTTATTTCCCACCACCCACCTCTCCTCAAAGATAAATAATGGAAAAACATGCCTCGGGCTTATTTGCATTTTAATTTGTAAATCAGGACTGGCTTGTTTATAAAACAAAATCTAGGAATATGAGGTAGTGTTTTCAATTTTTTTCTCAGCCTTTTGTCCAAAAATTAATATTATGTAACTCAGTGTCATTTTCTCTTTATCATTTCTGGGTCCAAACTGGGAAAACCTCTCCATCCAGCAAAGATGAACTCATTCCAACGTGCCCTTCAAGTGCCACCTGCGATACTAAGAGCTACTTGGAAGAGGAAGAGCCTCGGCAGCGAGAATGACGGTACAGACACAGCTGCATCCCATAGCCCTGCACCTGCTAATGTGCTGGATTGAGTTGCTCTGGGCACGTAAGAAAGTCCTGGGAGCACTGCTTCTACAGGAAGCCAGGTTTGGGACTTACGCCCTCACACTTGGTTTTGGTCTCATAAGAAATGCATCTGAAGATTGTGGGCACAAAGGAAGAGAAAGGAGTGGTAGTTTGTTAATTTGGAAATCACAGGCTCACAGAAAACTTTTTGGGAAAAAAGAAATTGTAAATGAATGATCGATCACCTTGGAGACCCAGTGCAGCGCTTGTGTTTGCTGTAGCCCACACTGCCCCGCCCTGAGCCCCCAAGTTCACTGACCAGAAGCAGACTCACCCCTCCATCAGCCAGGTAATTGCAGCTGAAGATTGTACCTAGAAATAAACAAACTTAATCTAAAAGGAAATGGTTCCTCAAGCATTCACAAATGACTTGAAACAAAGGAAAGGCATTCAAGAATTTTATACTTGATGACGATACCAACCGGAAAATCTTGTTTGATTGAAAAGGCACATTAATAAAGTCAGCTCTTGATAGTCAAAGGTCAGGGTCAGAAATAGAGAAAGCACTTTGGGAATTTCTCTGTGTTTTGTTTTGGTTTGGGGGTGGTGCTGTTTTAGTTTGTTTCTCGGCTATGAAGTCATCTAGACAAGAGCAAGATTGAACTCTAGTGGTGAAGCGCCCACACTGCAAGCTGTTTAAAAACCCCTCCACAGAGGAAAGAATAGCCCTGGAATGCGGTACCTAAATGAGGCTCAAGAGGCTGCGGGGCAGAGAGCGACAGCAGCCGACTGGATCCTAAAAGAAGAGCCTGTGTGGAAGCGGCCAGGTTCCCTCCCATATGGCGGGGCTGCTACGGCTACATCAAGGCAGCACACTGTTCTAGGGCAAATGCCAGGGGACGGTATTTTTAGATTTCTCAAAAGCAACCACTGAATATATATGAAACGACAAGGATAGCATTCATGAAGTAATGTGCTGGAAATAAATGCTATTAAGAATTCCTTAAGTCAACCGTGTTAGCAAGGAACAGGACCAGCCTGAGTTTCATTCAATCCACAAACATGAATTCAGCCCTTTCTCGGGGTGAGCCACTGTTGGGGGACATACAGACGTGTGGGGTAGGTGTCTTGCTTTCCTGGGTGGAAGACAACAGCGGTATAGAAAACTCCCCCAGCCTGGCTTGCTCGTCTAAGAAGACCCCACAGACTGCTGCGAACAGCACCCACCCAACCCTAGGACAGCACTACGCGCTCTGGGCACTTTCCCTGGACTCCGCGCAGTATCACACTGTGCATACCTCGTTCTGACGCGAAGCTAAGTATCTAAGGAGATTTCATCCAGGAAGTGGACCTATGTTTGTAAAGCCTGTCCATCATTCAGAGACAAGAATGTCATTTCTTCTTGCTGATTAGCTAGGTATTCGATTGGCCCTTTAAAATGTGACTGTGCTGTAAACAGCTCAGGATTATTACTGAGGTTGCCACAGGGCAGGATTTCCCACAGCACATTCTGTAGGAAATGGGGTTGGCTGTGTATTACTGAACCAATATAGAACATTTTAAAAAATAAATTTATTTTCTTATGTAACAAAAGGATCTATCAGGGCAGGGGCGAATCTGGCTTCAGGGATGCCTAGATTTAGAGGCTTAAATGGGCATTGACTAGTATTTCTCCCTGTTTTTCTCAATTATTTGCTTTTTCTTCCTCTTTTCCTCCCTGTCTCTCATGTCAGTCTCTCCCTGAAAAGGCTTTCTCCACTTAGCCAAGAGTGTGGAACAGGTCCCTTAAAAGTTACAGCCTTAAATCCATGGCCTAAGAGACAAAGAGGGTCTGTCTGCCAATCTCAGACTTTAATTCAAGGGATGTCCTAATTGGCTTGGCTTGTTAAATGCCCATCCTTTCCACAAACCAGAAGTCACTATGATTGACCCAGCATGGTCATACGCCTGTGCCAGGATATAGTGTATCAGAAGACAGTGGGGTAGAATTATTGCATGCAGGTGACCATCCCAACATGAGTCTGCTAAGATATATTTAAGGAATTTTAAAATAAAATTAATTCAGTTCATTAACTGTAGGACTGCTCAGAACCTTCAATATGCTAATGAGCATGGTGAATCTTCATGAAAGGATTATGAAATGCAGCATTTATTAAATCTTTTGTCAGCATGATACTGTTTCACAGTGGATTGTGCAGAAGAAATCTTTGGTAGGGCCATTTGGGAAATACAACACTGGACCAGGGGTCCTCAAACTTTTTAAACAGGGGGCCAGTTCACTGTCCCTCAGACCGTTGGAGGGCCAGACTATAGTTTTAAAAAAAACTATGAACAAATTCCTATGCACACTGCACATATCTTATTTTGAATAAAAAAACAAAACGGGAACAAATACAATATTTGTATTTGCATGTGGCCCACGGGCCATAGTTTGAGGACCCCTGCTGAAGACAAATACTCCAGAAGTGTATCAGTTATTTCCACTCCCAAATGTTAAGTTTTGCCATCCTGAGTTTCTGTCCCTCGTAATCAGCTTGTCCGACTTAATAAAGCTATTCTGGTTTCTGTTTCACATTCCTCATTCAGTTCACAGATGCTTATTGGGTGCACAGGCACAGTGCCAGGTGCTGGGTATAGCAGTGAATAAATGGGCCCTTGAATTGTATTCTAGTAGGGCGACTATCAAACAATAGCTGAATAATGTTAGGAAATGACAAGTGCTTAAAAAAACAAACAAACACAATACAATACAACAGAAAGTAAAGTAGGAGCTGGATGGGATAGGCTGGTCATGAGAGGGTGAAATGTGAGTGCGGGCTTGCCTGCAGGAGGCTGGCCATGTGAACAATGGACAGAGAATCCCGGGCCAGTACATGCAAAGTCTCTGGGATGCAAATACACCTAATTTACTTGCGGGGAAGTGAGAAAGCTAGGAATCAAGGGAGTTGCTACACATTTAGTATTATCATGTAGTGGGGAGACGGTAAAAGATTTGAGCAAATGGTATCAGTCTGTGCTACTAAACTCTGCTAGGAAAACCCAACAGGCAGCTATAGAAAGCATTTTTGGAGGAGGATTATAGGGAAGAAGCAGCTAAGAGACTGCGGGTTTAGGCTCTGTGGACATAAGCTAGGGCAGTGGTAATGGAAGAGAAAGGTCACTCAGCCTCACGTTACTGGGTTGTTGTATTCTACACAGGATTCGAGGGAGTGGGAGGACTAAGGATGAATAAAAAATCAACATCCTACAAGCCAGTGGGAAAGATGCTTCCATCACGGATTCAGAAGTCAAGATGAGTCGGGAAATCTCAGTGACGAGAGGGTTGTAGAGACCCCAGTGATTCAGGTTGTTCTGTTGAGCAGGATGCAAGGGTGATTTCTTTCCCAAATACTTGCTCAGATGGATTCAAAGAATGAAGCCACGGACAAAAGGTGGTAGGTAAAAAGTACAGAAACTTTATTGCAAGCAAATACTGCAAGTTTACTTCTAAACTCTAAGCCTAAGACTCTGTCCCTCTTGGCATTAGGGGGGCAGAGGGGTCACTAAGAAAGGTGTCCTCTAAGTTTATAATCCTGAATCTGTCCCTCCTAGACGAACAAAGGGGCCCCCTAAGAAGGGTGACTGCTGCTTTCTTTTCTTGAGGCATTAAATAAGCTGGAGACCATCCTTTTCTACCGTGGGACCTTAGCCCTCCCTCTCCCCCTCCTTACCCACTTTCTTTCTCCATTTCTGTATTTCTGTTTGGAAAGTTTTTCTTGATCTATCTTCAATGTCACTGGTTCCTCGCTTCTTTTACAGTGATTTTTTTTATTCTAGCATTTCCTTTTGGTTCTTTCTTAGAGTTTTCCTCTCTCGTTTTATACTACCCACATGCTCTTGTGTATTGTCTACTTTTCGGATAGACCCCTTAACATAATAATCACAGTC
>NW_005871103.1:241829-267322 GCF_000147115.1 Myotis lucifugus
CCAGGCTCTCACCACCCCATTGTCCATGTCCACGGATTATGCATATATGCATACAAGTTCATTGGTTATCTCTTCCCACCCACCCTCCCCTGCCTCCCCTCTGAGATTCAACAGTCTGTTCATGCTTCTATGGCTCTGGGTCTATTTTTGATCATCAGTTTATTTGGTTCATTAGATTCCACATCTGAGTGAGATCATGTGGTACTTATCTTTCTCTGATTGGCTTTTTTTGCTCAGCATAATACTCTCCAGGTCCATCTAATCACAGTTATTTTACATTTCTGTTTGATAATTCCAACATCTATGTCATATCTGAGTCTGGTTGTGATGCTTGCTTTGTCTCATCATAGTGTGTAGTTTAGGGGTTTGTTTTGCCTTTCTAAAGGCCTTGTAATTTTTTGTTGAAAGCTGGAAATGTTGTATTGGCAAATAAGAACTGACATAAATAGGCTTTCAGTGTGTAGGATTTTTGTTAAGTGGCCTAGGACTTAGGCTGCATTTAAGGTTTACTGTACCTATAGATGCCAAAGGCTACAAATTTTTGTAGTGTTTTTGTTTGAGTCTCCCTTCTTGACTTTGGGCTTCCCTAAGTATTACTCAGAGAGAGTCTGTGTCTCACAGTTCTTTCTGCTGTAATCCACTGTTATAATATCATAGTCCTGCTAGTGTATGTCCTGGAGTGGGGTGTAGGAGAGGAGGAGTATTCTATACATTCCAACTAAATCTCAGTGTTTTAGTGGTCCTGTGGTAGGATAGTAAGAAGCTAGAAAAATTCCTGGGCAAGTGGAATGGGGAAACTGAGGCAAGAAAATTAAACAAGGCCAAACAGTTAGGGCAGCTTGCAGTCAGCTTATGAGTCGCAAAACTTTAACTTCCCCAACTAAGGACACTTGAGAGCAAATGGTTTATACCTCTTATCCCTAATCAGATTATACATAGTTTAAGTCACGCTGGCTTGGGAAAATAGAAAACAAAGACCCAATTAATGCCATTTGTGCCAGCTAAACCCAAGGACAGATAACGTCTAGGGGACAAATAATAAAACCCCCAAAGTACTCGGGTGGTATCATCTGAAGAGGTATGTTAGGCAGGAAAAATAGCTGCTATGGCAGAGGGAGGAGAAAGAGAAAACAAAGAAAGAAAAGGGGGATTTCATCTCACCTCCAAACAAAGAAGTTAACAGTCTTGGGACTTACCAAGATAAAATCGCCAGATTATTCTCATAAATTCTAGGGAAAACTGCAACATGAAAAGGGGGACCTTGAAATTGAGTCTATCCAGAGGGGAACTTTGAAACCCATAGAGTGGAAAAGTATAAAACCCTTGAACCCCCAACAGGTGAGGCACTCAGACTAGCTGAGTTGCTCACTTGTGCTTTATGCCAAGCGTATTCTTAATAAATTTGCTTGCTTTGCTTCCTTAATAAATTCACTTGCTTTGCTTCAACACTGCTTTCTGTCACTCATCTGAATTCTTTCTCGGGAGCATGGTAAGAGCCAACATGGAGACCCAGAGCCCTTTGACTTGGGAGGATCTCCTGTAACAGTCCTGTGACTAGTGTTTCTCCTTTGGTCTAGCATTTGTCCACCCTCTCCCCGCTCCTACTCTCTTCTCTGGCTGAAATAGTCCAGTCTATTTCCTTGAAGCATGACCTCTGTTGATGATCTGTTTCCCCTTAGATGAGACAGGAAGGCTACCGGGGCTGAGAGAAATGCCCTGATCTCAACTGAGATTTGAGTCTGGCAAAGTCTTTCCTCTTGAGCTATAAACCTTTGTTATGAAGAGGCTGTGATTATCCTTTTTCTGCCCGTTCAAAAATCACAAGAATACCTTTATTTTTTATCTTCTGGTAGATCCGATATGTAAAAGCCATAGAAGGGATTGAGCATCCCCAGGACTGGCATCCAGGAGTTTGTCACTCTCACACTAGTCTACATTCAGCCTACAGCAAGTCATCGCACTTCTGATTTTAAATGCACATCCCAGTGTGTGGCTCCAGCAGTATCCACTCCATGTAAGCAGGCCCTGTCTCTCCATAATCTGGAGTGTGAGTTTGCCTTGCAACTTTGATACTGTGATGGGTCCAACAAAATCATTGAATTTTAGTTTGTCTGTATTTTTCTTGTCACGAGTGTTAACCCCAT
This sequence comes from Myotis lucifugus, assembly GCF_000147115.1. Taxonomy (NCBI): domain Eukaryota; kingdom Metazoa; phylum Chordata; class Mammalia; order Chiroptera; family Vespertilionidae; genus Myotis; species Myotis lucifugus. Next base: position 243,974 of record NW_005871103.1, read on the forward strand.
GTTCTTTACATGTCTAAGCTGAAACAAGAAGTAATGGTCTAGACCAGTGATGGCGAACCTTTTGAGCTCAGCGGCGTGTCAGCATTTTGAAAAACCCTAACTTAACTCTGGTGTCGTGTCACATATAGAAATTTTTTTATATTTACAACCATAGTAAAATAAAGACTTATATTTTTGATATTTATTTTATATATTTAAATGCCATTTAACAAAGAAAAATCAACCAAAAAAATGAGTTCGTGTGTCACCTCTGACACGCGTGTCATAGGTTCGCCATCACTGGTCTAGACTTAGATGAAATCTCCAGAGCTGTGACAGAGCTGGGATAAGTTTCACAGAATAAAAGACTCAACCCAGGAACCTAGCTCTCCTGTGGCCTCTGCCCAATTCAAAATAAACAACTAGACGCTGAAACAAACAGCTGTTTCATCCATTCTTTGAGGCTCCTGTTAACAATCAGCAACTCAGGAGAGGGAGCCTTGTACCTTTCTTTCCACTGGGAAGATTGTAACCCTGAGGTTACACGGATGATTGTTTACCTGAGGCCCCAGCAAATGGCTTCTGGGACCCATTTTCTGCTCTCTGTACTTTCCTACACAGAAGATTGAGTGAATTTATGTTTCTATGATGTTCTGAGACTCTCCTGTTGTTTAACAAGGTGGTCAGCCCCAAGCAGTGTTCCCTTTCCCTCCTAATGGGTTCTGGAGAAACCTTGGCCTCGGCCTTGACTCTGACAGTGACAGACACCTACTGCAAATCTGTTCTAAATGTTCCTGTCCTCAGCAGCTGTTTCCATGGAGCAGAGATATATTTGGGGGCTCGCGTCACATGAGCTTGGTCCTCACATATGAAAAAGTTACAAGGTCATTACCACAGAAGGCGGAGTCACACCCTGCACCCTCATCCATAAAAGCAGTCTCCACAGAACACAGGCACGTGGGGCTCCGATGTCTGTATGAGCTGAGGAGGGGCATTTGTTACTTGCAAAAAGCCGCAGGGATTACATAACGGAGCACAGACACAAACCAGACTCTCGGTGCTCCATAGAAAATAGAAAAAAAGCCACGGGAGGAAAATAGGACCCATCACTTATGTCGCATCCACATTGTATGGATGGTTTATGATCATTCATTCGTTATTCTTCATAGCACACCCGTGAGAAAAAGTGCTGGGTTCACAGAGGGCGGAGCCTGGATTCAAGCATTGGAGGCTGCAGGCCCCTTTTCCCACCCCACCCCACCCCGGCAAGAATCTCTGCAGGGGTGTGACCCTCCCTGATGGGGCAGCTAGGATTAAAAGAAAGATAGGAACTTTCTGCTCATAACTTGCATCTGGTAATAGAAGTTCTCCTTCAAAGAAATAAAGCAAACACATCTGACTATGGCTGGTTTGAACTGCGGATTTTTGTTTAGGCCTCCAAAATTATGCTTCTGGTTTGGTGCTGACATATTTTTTCAGAGCCATATTGCTCCTGGGTTGTGTATAGTTGTTCCCAGTGGTAAAAGTCTCTGTGGACTCAATTAAAAAATAAAAATTTTCAAGGTACAGAAGAGTCAAGAGTTGGACAATTACTTGGCTAATGAGAACATTGATCATTTATCTGAAGTTTTTGCCTAAGCTGTTTCAGGAAACTGCTTCAACGGTTCATTTTACTTTTCCTGTTTAAACACCATTCAGATGTCCGCAGACAAGAGGACTGACTGTGCTGTGTGGTTGTTCATGGGGGTGAAACATGTGCTGTGTGGTTGTCTGTGGGGGTGAAACACGTGTGGTGTGATTGTCTGTGGGGGGTGAAACACGTGCTGTGTGATTGTCTGTGGGGGGTGAAACACGTTGCTGTGTGATTGTTCATGGGGGGGTGAAACACGTGCTGTGTGATTGTTCATGGGGGTGAAAACACGTGCTGTGTGATTGTTCATGGGGGTGAAACACGTGCTGTGTGATTGTCTGTGGGGTGAAACACGTGCCTGTGCGATTGTTCATGGGGGTGAAACACGTGCTGTGTGATTGTCTGTGGGGGTGAAACACATGCTGTGTGATTGTCTGTGGGGGTGAAACACGTGCTGTGTGGTTGTCTGTGGGGGTTAAAACTCGTTCTGTGTGGTTGTTTATGGGGGTGAAACACGTGCAGTGTTGTTGTCTGTGGGGGTGAAACACGTGCTGTGTGGTTGTCTGTGGGGGTGAAACACGTGCTGTGTGGTTGTCTGTGGGGGTGAAACACGTGCTGTGTGGTTGTCTGTGGGGGTGAAACACGTGCTGTGTGGTTGTCTGTGGGGGTGAAGCACGTGCTCCGTTCCGGTGCCGACCTCAGCGTTAGCATTTCAGGGAACTCTGCTCCTGTTTCTGAGTTGGGTCAGATCTGAGAACAAGTACATAACAGCTCCCTGGGAGAGGGCCAGAGGACGCCAACACCGCCGGCTCTGGACTGAATCAGGGCTTTGTGAGGCGTTTGGAATTTCTTAGGAGAGCAGAGACCTGCCCATCCCAGGAACACCCTCCCTCCAATTTGGGGTCTGTTCTGACTCACAGGCAAATTAACTCCTGCTAACTGTGGGCCTTTGAAATTTCCTCTTACACCTCGATGAGTCCATCCCTGCTCCCGGAGCAGGGAGGCCTTTGCTTCTGGGTGGAGCAGCGTAGTTCTCCATTCAAAGCACCAAGTTACTTCCTGATTTTACCAAGTATTTCTTGTGGATAGTGGACTAAGTTATTTATTGCTTTTAAATCTCTGGTTCCTGATCTTTTAATTGGAGTAATAATAGTTTAATATGAAGAGTTGTCCTATTTAAATGAACAATAAGCCACTGCATTTCCGGTGCCTATTGTGCTCAGTCCACACGCTGCTGTCCCACCCGGGGACTGTGGTGTCAGGAAACAGGCTGCTGTCCCACCCGGGGCCTGTGGTGTCAGTAAACATGCTGCTGTCCTACCCGGGGCCTGTGGTGTCAGTAAACACGCTGCTGTCCCACCCGGGGACTGTAGTGTCAGGAAACAGGCTGCTGTCCCACCCGGGGCCGTCATCGCTGTTGTCCGCTCCCCTGGATGAAGCACCTGGTGAAATGTCACTGCCCCACGGTAGGTGGGGGTGCCTAGCTAGTTCAGCCCCTGGACCAAATTGAGAAGTTGGCCTTTTGATCACCTTTCATCCCTCCTTTACTGGAGGTCTTTCCCTTTTATCCTTGGTTTTCTCTCAGGAAGGAGAGCGACTCTAATAAATCGCCTATACCTTATTGTAAATTTCTTTAAGTAATATTCCTCCCAGAAATATTGTATTGGAAAGAGAAGACTGATTTTAGAGAGGCCCTCCCTCTCCTCCCCAAACCCCCCCCCCCACACACACACACTCTCACGGAGTGAAAACGAGTCCCACGCCATTCTGCGCAGCCAACACTGGCTGCTGCTCTGCTGCTCATTTCTAGGAGGCAGGTTTGAAATTAAAATTGTGTTGAAGTTCCATGGGCACATTAACATCTATATCCTTGGTGTTGGTTTAAATAAAACCACATTCCTACCAAAAGTGTTCTTTATCAACACTATACCCCAAAAATGAAATGCCCCCCAAATAAGAAAAGTGTTGGCTGAAGACCACATATTAAATATAAGCACAGCTTTCGGATTCAGCTCTTTTATGGAAATGGCTCTATTTTTGATCCTGTTTGCCTCTCTGACCTTATACGATGTCTTCGATGTTAGGCCCACTCAGGGGCAGCCACCATGCCAACCTAATATGGACGGAAAGTTATCTCACTATTGAATTAACTTGGATGACGAAACAATGAGCTTACTAGAAGATGCATGTGTTCTGTCGAGACTTTGAAAATATTGCTTTGATGATCTGAAAAGAAAAGAATGCTTTGGAAGTTGCTCCTAATTGGCAGACATTCTTTTTCTAATTTAGTCCATAGCTGAATACTTTAAATGGCTCTGAATGCTTCTCAAGGCAGGGAAGTTCCTGTTTTGTTGCTGAGACACACATCTTCAGAAAGCCATGCGCTAAATAAACTCGGGCTGCTTTGGGAGGAGTCAGCTGGTATATGTCTGGACACTTTTCAGTGTGAGACTATTTAAATGTTTAGTTTAGGTCTAAGTATTTTCTGATACAACTCCCCCTGTAAACATACTGGTTAATACATTGACATCATTCACCCTGAATCACAAATCAGTTCTTTCAACTCATTTCTTCCTCCATGACGTTGAGATTCTTACAATAAGAAACGGAGAGTTCATTGAGCTGTTTTCCCAATTAATTACTCTTTGGGGCATTGGGATCAAGATCCAGCTTTATTGATCAGTAGAACATCCCCCTCAACAAAGGGGCAAAGGTCTCCTTTGGATACCGAAGAAGATGACAAACTCAAACTCTTTTCCCTAAAACACAAGAATCTATTAGATGGCCCTAGCTGGTTTGGCTCAGTGGATAGAGCGTCGGCCTGCGGACTGAAGGGTCCCAGGTTCAATTCCAGTCAAGGCACATGCCCAGGTTGCGGGCTCGGTCCCCAGTAGGGGCCATGCAGGAGGCAGCTGACCAATGATTCTCTCTCATCATTGATGTTTCTATCTCTCTATCTCCCTCTTCTTTCCTCTCTGAAATCAATATATAGATTGATTAATCAACCTATTAGATTAAACAGAAAAGGATGCAATTCAATATGGCTCCAAACCAGGGCATGACTCACATGCTCTCCTGGTCCCTTGACTGACCTTGTGCACATGATGCCCGGGATTTAGAGGGTCTGTTTCTGGAAGCACTGTTGAGGCTCAGATCTATTATTTAGGTTGCCTTCAGTTTTTATGGTTTATCTGCACAAGGGGATTTGAAGTCATCAGAAACATGAAACAGTCCATTAATGGCTACTGGTCATTGGTTCCTGGTTATTGGCTGATATCACAGGTGGGAAAAAATGGCAGGAATGTGGAGAAAGTAGGTGGAGCCTTCTCTTCCCTTCCCATGGGGGGCAGGAACCTGAGCCCTGAAAGCCTGATGGGAGAGCCCCACGGAGCCTCATCCATTTTCCCCACACACTGTGTCAAATTGTCCAATGTGATGTCTCCTTATATAAAAAATTTTAGGGAGGACTGTTCTCAACCCATGGTTCTCAGCACTTAGCATTCATCAAGGTCACTTGCAGGGCTTGATGAAATGCACATTTCTGCTCCTCCCCTAGAGTTTCAGATTCAGTAACTGTGGGCCTGAGAATTTGCATCTCTAATAAGTGTCCAACGGATGCTATTGCTGATGGCCTATGCAACACACTTTGAGAACCACTGCTCTAGGTTTTCTTAGAAACAAACAAAAAACATCTAGTGGGATGGGAGGAAACAGAAAAGAGGATCAAAAAATTTAAGTCATGTCTTGCTTTGTAATTGCATTGCTAGCTGGATATGAAATGGGAGGTAACTTTTTAAAAATCCTCACCCAATGATATGCTTTTGTTGACTAGAGAGAGAGAAAAGGAGGGGGGAAGAGAGAGGGGGAGAGAGAGAGAGAGAGAGAGAGAGAGAGAGAGAGAGAGAGAGAAACATTGATGTGATAGAGAAACATCAATCAGTTGCCTCCCATACATGCCCTGACTGGGGATCCAACACACAACCTAGGTATGTACTCTGACCATGAATTGAACCAGCAACCCTTTGGTGCATGGGTTGACACTCCAACCAACTAAGCCACCTGGCCAGGATGAGCAGTAACTCTTAAATGATTTCTTCAAACCTCCAGTTCTGGGAATTTTGCACAATTTGTGATCTCTTCAATTCCTATCTTTCTCCAGTCAACATTTCCTGTCCCATAACCTAGAAATCTATTTCTCATTCTTAAGGATACAGCCCAGGACTGGTCCTGACTCAATTCAATATTACACCATTCATCATTTTTCAAAATTGAGTCAGTTTAGACTGAAGTCTTCGGTAGGATGACCAGTCATCCCAGTTTGCCCAGTTCTTAGGACACAGGAATTTCAGTGCTATTGTAACCAGACAATCAATGGGTCCATGCTGCCTGTCACTACTTGAGCCAATTAAGCAGAGACAGGGTTGAATCATTATGAGCGTTTATTCCAATACTGCCAGCAGCATGGGAGAGGAGCAGGTCATCCACAAAATCTGCTCTGCCCCCCACCATAAGGCAGCTGCTTATATTGGGTAAAAGGACAGAGATTACATGGGGAGTAGCCAAAGGGTATGCCAATGGGCAGTGAACAGGTAAGCAGAGGGCAGGGGTCTTCAAAGGGCTTAGTGATATGCAAGGACTGAGGATCTTCAAAGGGCTGGCCATTCTGGTTCCCGCAGCCAAGTTGTTAATCTTTCCATGATGACAGGCACCTGCAAATGGGGAGGGCGGGCTGCATTTCCAGGTGAGCTCCCAGGTCCCCAGTGCAGCTGCCAGCCAGGTTAGAATGTGCCTTCTTTAATCAGAATAAAACAATCATGATTAATATTTTACAATTCTAGCTGGATCCCCAACATTCTACTTCTGCCCCTGTCACTATAACCAAGAAAATTCTGGCCAAACCAGGATGAATTGAATACCTCATTTAGCAGTATGGCCAACTTTGGCCACCTCTCAACTTATAGCACATACTCTTGTCATCTATGTTATTTAAGCAATACCCACACCAGGAATGTACAATATTCTCTTTATTCTCAAGGTGCAACTGAATAGTGTCCTTTTTCTAACATTACTTACCTTTGTATTGTTTTCATGTTAAAAAAAACACACAACTTATTATCTACTGCCCTTACCAGATCATAAGAGCCATTTGAGAAGGAAAAAATGTTTTTTTATGATGCACACCACCTGTGTATGTGGTGGCAAGATCTTGACTTTATACAGTTTTCTAAATGATAAATTTGAAACGCTAAATCAACCTTGACCTATAGCCAAAATTGGCTCTTAAAGCTCACATGTTTGGGAGTAAACAAAATAATTTATTTTTGAAGGGTTTCCATCTCATATCTCTTTGGGGAGATTAATTCCATAAACTCTTCTAAAATAGTATGATTTGCCAGCAGCAGGAAAAGTGTAACGAATTAATTATAGATGTACGTTAAATTACTCTCACTACCATCCTGGTTTAGTAACAGGCTCACGCGAGTGGAATGACTGATCAAAGAGTCTCTTGATCCATCCCCCTGGCAAGCAGTCCTTCTGTTCTGCGGGTAAAGCTGTTCTCAGATAGGGAAGAAGCCAGGCTCTGATTGCAAGGGTTGTGTGCGGATCCCTGAGGAAGGAATAAGGTCCACTGTGAGCTATTCAAGTGTAAATGTAGATGTAACCTTCATCCTCAGGGGTTCCCCGAGCCTGGGGTTTTAGAGGTCACCTAAACACCAAGGCTGTAGCCAACTTCAAGCAACCCCTACATTTTCAGTTCTCCCTGCCCCTTTTGAAGTCTCATTTTGTGGGTGGCCTGGGGGGTTCTCACCTGTATTGACAAGCTGCCCTTCAGCCCTGTTGCACTCACAGGGAGCCGGTCTGGGTCTTGGGGGTTTGTGTCACTTCCTAACCAAGGGAGATTTACTCTTTACCATTAAGCTGAGGCTGGACTTCATGGGCAATGTGGGGTCTTCCCTTGGCCCCTCGGAGTGAGACCTCAAGCAACTTCACATAATTAAGCTTCAGTTTTGAGAGATGGAATAAACACATGGATCGTGGCCAGACCTTATCTAAAAACAAAACTCTGATCCACATCTGCAGCAGCCAGTCAGCCAAACCACAGAGCCATCAGTACTTAATAACTGACAGTTCCTCTAATATTTGCCCCACTTCGCACCTAGGACCAAACAGGGACAGCCAACTATGCCCGAGCCAATCCCTTAGGAGCCTGGCTTCTCGTCAGCCCATCTGCCGCCTCCCAGGCCTACAGCCACAGCCAGGCAGCCTTCCCTGTTTCTCACTCTCCTGACAGCCTTCGAGTCTCTACCAGAGTCACCTATTTTAATTGATGAGGCTTCAGAATTAGACATAACCCTAAGATCAGAAAGGAAGCAAGTAAAAAGCAGAGACGGGAAAAGCTAGTGATGGTTGCTGCCCTCTCTGCTGTGGGCAGGTGTGGCCTGGTCCAGGGAGGGCTGGAAACACCTGAAAGTTTATGTCACACAATGACCGAGAAGTGTCGATGAATAAATGGATTCACACCCCAGCTTCCTTGTCCTTAAGTGGGACATTTCTGAAGTGCACCCACTTCATTGGCACTCCTCCTTCCCTGTCTTATCCCCCTCCCCTCGCCATGTCTCCTAGGATCGCCTCGCAAAAAGTTACTTGTACCCAAATCCTTGGCTTATGGTTTGGTTTAGGAGGAACTCAAACCAAGACAGAAAGAAGCCTGGTTTTAGCGATAATTCAGCTCTAAAATAAAAACATCCATGGTCTGTAATGATTTGAATGAAATGCAAACATTATACTCAGATAGGAAAATGACAGATGTTGCAGAAAACACAACTTGTCAGGAAAGATTCTTTCTAATAAATCATTTGCCATCAAATTACATAACCATCCTTATGAGGACTTTGGAGCCAGAATTACAAGTCTCTGTGTGTGTGTATGTGTGTGTATGTCCAAATCCTTTAATCCTATGTAAATATTCAGAATGTTCAGATTTCCAGATTGGATAAATTTAATTAACCCTGGATTATTGCACATCTTATTCACATATTGAAAGCAAATACTTTAAAATTTAAAATATGAAAGATAGTAAAATTAAATTTTCAAAGGAGATAGAAAATATATAGTGAATATTTTAATAGATGAGACTTCAGAATTAGACATAACCCTAAGATCATAAAGGAAGCAAGTAAAAAGCAGAGATGGAAAAAGTTTTAACTACTGAAATTAACACATTGCCAAAAGTGTACCTTTAAAGAAAATATTGATAACGATGAGTAATATGGATGTATTTATATGCATGTGTGTATATCCTAATTACAAAATAAACCCATTCTAGAAAGCACATACAAATAAAAAGAGGAAAAGACCAATGACCCCATGAATAAACTCTTCAGAAGCAGTGATTAACATTTTAGCACATATAATCCACATGTATTATATAGTTAAATGAAACACACATGTATGTAAATGAACATATCGTAATAGAATTTGGGTAAAAATGTAACTATTTGCTCTGAGTTTTTCACTTATTATACTGAGTATTTTTCCATGTCATAAAATATTTATGGAAAACAATCTATAGTTGTTATATTTATATCCTACCATTTTTTAAATCTTCTATCATTGGACGTTTATGGTGTTAACAGATATTTTCCATTGTAAATAATGCTTCAGTTAACATCTTTCTTTCTTTCCCTTTTTATCTCTTGATTCATTTCTCATGATACATTACTATAGGAAGAATTTTCTGAAACATAATTATTAACACTTTAAAACTCTTGAGACACATTACACATTCTTGTCAGCAATGTATAACAGTTATTATTTAATGACATTCTTAACTTTGAGTATTAACATTTAAACATTTTTATCATTGTGATACATAAAAACATATCTCAGGTTTTAGAGTGTTTTTTTTTTTGTTAATCCTCACCCAAGGATATTTTTTCCATTGATTTTTAGAGAGAGTGGAGGAAGGGAGGGGAGGAGAGATAGAGAGACAGAGAGAGAGAGAGAGAGAGAGAGAGAGAGAGAGATCAAAGTGAGAGGGAGACAACGATTGCCTCCCTCACATGCCCTGACTGGGACCAGGGACCAAACCTGCAATCCAGGTACAGGCCATTGACCAGGAATTGAATCTACAACCCATCGGTGCATGTAAAGCCAATAATTCCAACATTAAAACACTAGAACCAAATCTTCAGCACATTTTATTGATCTCACCTCTTTGCCTATGTTAACTAGGCTGCTTCTTCAGGGCTACACCTTAATTGCTTTTCTTCACTAGCTTTTCTTCATGACATTATATGTGCTCACCTGAGTTCAGAAGAACAAAAATATACTTAATCAACCAAAGGTGGGATGTGAGGGAGAAGGGATGGGGCACCCTTGTTGTCAGGGTCGGGGAGGCAGGTAAAAGCCGAGTCACTCACCTTGTCTAGATCTGTTACCGGGGAACTCCCGGTTGGGCTTGGGCCGCCTGTCGCTGTGTCCAATAACGAAGGCAGGGTTGAATCATATTAGGCGTTTATTGAGAAGGCCAGCCCACCAAGAAGACGGGGCGCTTACAGGCATCAAATCCTGTCTTCCAGCAGGTGCAGGGGACAGGATATAAAGCGGGGAGTGGGGCTGGAGAACAGACTTCAGCTATTGTCATCAGGCGATGAGATGAGACTGATGAGATGATGTTGACAAGATGATGTTTTGACTCCTGGTGGGTCAGTCTGATCATGCTTATCAGTTCTTCTTGCTGGATTCCCAGCTGAGTCACCTCCCTAATCGCTTTGCACAGGCCTTCAAAGGGATACTTAAGAAAAATGTAACCCCCCCTTCACAAATGAGAAACTTAATCCCCTAGTCACATAAGTATATGTGTTCTAAGATTAAAATAATATGATTACTTTTTCAGATCAATCAGGTGCTCTATCAGATTATAAGTCCCCCCCATCACTTCCCTCATATGCAAAATGAAAATAATGCTACAAATCTCCTTAAATTTGTTTGAAGATTAAATTAAACAAATGAAACTAAGGATGTAATGCTTGACATAGAAAAGAACTTATGTAAATCCCCAAATGCACTTGGGTTCACACCAAGTTTTATTAGTACTGTCTTATATGAGTGTACATTTTTAATGATAGATGGTAAATGGTATTGCTGAGGCACAAAAAGAATAAATGTTTTAAATAAAACACTCACAGTAACTATGCTTCTGGAGGGCAGCCATGAGAAGTGTCAGGTTTAGCTATTAAATACTTCTTAGACTTATCTGGTCACCCCTGCCTGCAGGTAATGGCAACCAGTTTGAACTTCATACTTTTCAGTCGGTATGGTAGGTAATGAATTCCTGGAGATTTTATGCCTGGAGATTCTTGGAGACAAAATAATTTACACTAAAATGTACATGATTTCACTTATATTAAGAGGTCATAGGTTAAAGCTTCTGTTTCCTGTGAAGATGGACCAAGTGAACCACAGACCCAGGAGAGCAATGCAGCCTGGCCGAGGCCCACCGAGGGGAGCAAGCTGCATCCCCTCTCCTTCCGACCTGTATTTCCACCAGCGTGGAAGGTCTTCAGTGGGACCCCGTGATGCTCAACCTTAATTTCTCCACCTCAAAATACACCTACTCTTTGCTACCTACCTCCAAGGTTTGGAAGATGCCCGGGTGAAATAATGGACAGTTGGAATTTTGTAATTACTCCACAAAACAAGGATCTGTCATTCACAGGGCAAGCTGGCCCCCTGACTTGTGTTTTTCAGTTGCATTTGGGCTTTTGGCTGCTGCTTGGCAGGAGTCATCTCCCTACTATTTTTTTTAATCAGTAAAACATTCTTGTTTGCCAGATGGTTTACTCTACAATGAAAAGCCCATTGTTTGCTGTTAACGGAGTCATTGTTTTTCCTAAATTGAGGGAAAAAATACGTATCCTATATAATAAAAGGCTAATATGGAAATTGTCCCCTCGGGAGTTCCACCTACCGGGAGTTTGACCACTCGCTATGACGTGTACTGACCACCAGGGGGTGGAGCAGAACGAAGGAAGGTCCCAGCCGGCAGCCGGCAGCCGGCAGCCAGCAGCCGGGGGAAGGAAGGCCCTGATTGGCACTGATCACTGGCCAGGCCTAGGGACCCACCCATGCACAAATTTCGTGCACCAGGCCCCTAGTATTGAATATAACAGAGGAGCTTCTTCATTGGGTAGGAAGTTGATTTAATATAAAACAAGCATCTAGCCTGGCAAGTCACTGCTGCACAGAAGACCCAGGCATCTTCTTGAAAATGAGCCGAGCGCATTTAAAATGCTCGTCACCCAGCAGGGAATGGGCAGTTCTGGGTCACATGCACATTAATCAACAGGGGCTGCTGGGAACCCAGATGTGCCAGTGTTTTACTACATACATGTGTCTGTAAAAATATTTGCATATTCAATTTCTCATGAAGATCCAGTGGATCAGCCAGTAGTTCAGTGCTTCCCTGAAAATCTCAACTGGGAGTTGAGATTTATTTAAGTGCCTAGAGAAAGGAAAGCAGATCAAACAGTAAAGAAATCCGTGGTTTCTTTGAGAGAAACTGGGCCATGCTAATTATACAAAATGTGTGTGCCACATAGCATAACAAAAATAGTCATGATGGCATGAATATAAATTTAGGAAAAGTTAAGCAGATAAGCCAGTTTTATAAGCAAGGATAAAATATGAATATGAAACACAAGGTAAAAATAGAGGCAAGTGACTTTTTCTTAAACATGATGGACTAAGAAATTTCAGGATTCTCACTGGAGACCATTTACAATGCACCTCACACTCACCTCACACTCAAAAGCTGTGAGGTTGACTGGCCTGAAAGATCATAGCTAATGGATCCTTACTGCACTCTGGCTGTTCCGAGCTCCGGACAACATTCCTCATACTCTGCTCCAGCCCACGTGTGTGTGTGTGTGTGTGTGTGTGTGTGTGTGTACGTGTGCACTTAATGGCCAATAAGATTGTGAATTTCTTTTTCAAAAAAGTGGAAAAAAAGCTAATTTGTGGGAAAGAGTTAGCTCTTAGACTTTTTAATATTTATCTTTACTGTTGGACTCTTAGACACTTGATCAAGACATCTGTTCCACAGTTTGATTTTCTTGATAAATCCTAGTGTTTGGGCTGTGAAGTGATGCATTTAGATATTGAAGATATCAATACCCTACTGAGATGCCACGCTTGAGCATACCACATGAAATAAATAAAAATAAACCCACTGCCTTTTCTAAATACTGTTGTATCATATTCTTCAGCCCCAAATCCACACATAATTGAGCAGAAGCCAGGCCCCAAGAGTGAATACTACATAACATTCTGAAAAAAGCAAAACCAGGGTCAGAAAAGAGATCCGTGGTTGTCAGGAACTGGGGTGACAGGGAGACCTGAAGGCAGAGGCACAAGGAACTTTGCGGAGCAGGGATTTCAGTGGCAGCTATAGGATGGTGCCAATTATACCGCAATAAACATGACAAAACAATCCACAAAAGCACTTTCTGCCGTGGAAAGCCAGAGTGACTCAATGTGGAGAACAGTGGAACTCATTGCCATTTCTTCCCCTATTGAACATGCATTCACCCAGGGGCCACGATCCAATCGTGTTCACAACTGTCCTTAGAGTCATGGGTGCCGAGTCGAGGTCGGGAGGCACTCACTGAAAGCCAGTTCTTTCTTCTTTCTCTGGAACCAACCTGTGCCACTGGGCACTCTGCCCACCCCCCCCCCCCCCCCCACACACACACACACAGTGCTCTTTCAGGCTCTCACAGCCACTGCTGCCCCGCAGCGCTGACCACGGCTGCCTCCCAGGGCACGCACAGCGAGAAGAACGAGTGCTAAATGACGGATCTCTTGTATGACGTAGTGGCAGGTGCACAGCGGAGTGAAGCGTCACCCACGCACCTCCAGGACCCACGCGCTGAGCGGTGCTCCCCACGGAGACTCCCGCTTTGCCTTTCAATGTTCGCACGGGGCTTAGCACAAGCCCATCTGAGCGCCCTCCGCGCCAGGTGCTGGCCGGGCACCGCATGAAGGAACGGCCGCGGGTTCTCCTTCCACTCCAATGGGACCTCACTGATGCTGCATTTACAAGCTGCTTGGAAAGACCTTGCCCTTCACACTTTGGCAGGGAGAAAAGCAACGAACACGAAGGCATATATACTGAGTGGCCAGATTATTATGACCACTTGACGTTTGTAGGCAAATTAGCTATAATTTCGCGCTGAAGTTGCTAGAGGGCCAGACCATTATAAATAGGGAATCAGGTTGTTTACCACGGCAGTAGAAGTGATTTTTTTCTGAAGATATGGGTAAACAATGTGATTTAACAGCCTTTGAACGTGGGATATATATATATATATATATATCTCCCACCTTTTGCCTTCAATACTGCGGCGATTCTTCTTGGCATTGACTCCACGAGATGTTGAAAGGTGATGCGAGGAATCTGACACCATGCCTGATGAATAGCACTGTCCAGTTCTGTGAGATTTGGTGGTTGTGGAACCAGCTGCCTGATGGCTTTTTTAACTTTGTCCCACAAATTCTCAATTGGATTGAGATCTGGTGATAGTGGGGTCCACCTAAGCAAGGTAAAGTCTCCCCCATGCTCTTGAAACCACTCCTGCACAATACGAGCACCATGGCATGGCGCATTGTCTTGTTGGAAGAAGCCATCTCCATTGGGATATGCCATCAACATGATAGGATGAACCTGATCAGCAACAATACTTAGGTATGTTGTGCTATTCAGACGTTGTTCCACACGAATTAAAGGGCCCAAATCATGCCAGGAAAACATGCCCAAACCATAACACTGCCCCCACCAGCTTGAAGGGTTGTACTCATGTATGTGGGGTGCATGCTTTCATGCTGTTTCTGCCAAATTCTCACTCTGCCATCTGCATGATGCAACTGGAAACTCGATTCATCAGACCACATGACTTTTTTCCAATGCTCGACTGTCCAATCCTTGTGTTCCTGTGTGAATTGGAGACATTTTATCTTGGTAACTGCAGACAGCAAAGGTGTTTGAACAGGCCTTTGGCTTCCATATCCCATACAATGCAGTATACAGCTAATTTGCCTACAAATGTCAGGTGGTCATAATAATCTGGCCACTCAGTGTATATCTTCAACGTTTCTTAACAGACAACGTGGTGAAGACAAAGAAAATACATAGATCGTCTTTTTAGTTCATATTCACACTCCTACGACCTGAGCAAAATCCTTACATTGAAGACATTTGTCCTCATTTGATCAGGTTCAAATTCTGTGTCTAGCCCACAATAAGCCCTGTTTATCACACCCTCACGATTACCCTGAAGTACTTACCTAGTTACTACATTGTACTGTCTGCATCAGGGAACCACTTCTGAGCCATTTAACCACTTTCACAAATTTTGATTATAATATAATTGCAACAAACAAAAATGGCAAATTAACGAATGTAAATGTAAGAAGTAAATGATGTGCAAACACATTAGAAAAATTGTCTGCACCCTGTTGGCTAAAAGTCAGCTGAGATGAACTAATTAGCCTTGTTCACTGGGATCTCACAGCAGAGGCAGCGACGTTGAGTCAGTTGGTAGCTTCAGGTCTTACTCTTCAAAATCATCGAGTGCATTTAAGCAAAATACATTTTGCTCTTATGCGTGCTATGTATTATGCGTGCTATTATTTCTATCTCTGAAATAACTACACTGCGGACAGGGCCCTCAGTAAACCACCTGGACCACTACAAACCACACTTTAGAGCTTTTACTGTAAGGAATTTACAGGAGTTTCTCTTTGAGGCTAAGTAAACTAGATCCAGGCAGCTGGCCACCTCCCTCCCCAAGGTCACCCTGTTAATTAGTTGCAGCTGGCAAAAGAGACCCAGCCTCGGTCTCCTGCCTGCCCGTGATTGATGACTCGCCATCTGCCTGGATGGATGCTTATCAAGCACTGGCGAGTCCCAGCATCGCCTGGATGGCTTGTTAGCACACAGATCACTGTCTTCACCCCCAGACTTCCTGAGGCAGAAGTTCTGGCTAAGGCTAAGGATTTGCATTTCTAACACGTTCCCAAATGGTGTAGCTGAGAACCACGAGGTCTTGCTCTTCTCTCATAGTCCCCTAAGATAGTGCATCCCCAAGGTTAGCAGCACACAGTTCACTTAATGGTCTTGTTAAAGTGCAGCGCCCGCATTTCTAACAAATTCCTGGCAATGCCGGTGCTGCCCGTCCTCTGAAACATGCTCAGCCACCAGGTAAACACTGAGAGGAAACACTAGAAACATGCAAGTTGGTTCAGAAAAACAGAATTCCTCAAATACTGTGTCACTTATGAGGGGATATGCTTGGATACAGACCTGAAGCAATCTCTGCTCATTTTAAGAGGCAGAGCCTGTCACTTATGTCCAGCCCTTTGTCATCTCAACCACCACTTCCCAAGGGTCTCAAAGGTTCTCTAGTTTGGTCTCCTACTCTTTCTCCTTTCCTCTGAGTAGGGTGGCAGTCTTCAATGTCTCCCAGGGGGATGGGGCCCAAATGCTCACAAGAAAGGCTTGGGATCTTAGCGTTTTACTGCAATGGATTTTATTTTACTGGTAACACTAGAGGCCCGATGCATGAAATTCGTGCAAGGAGCTTGTCCCTGGCAGGTGGGGCAGCTTGTCTCAGCACTCACAGCCCTGGCTTCGTCCAAAAGGTCGTTCAGCTGTCTGGTCTAATTAGCATATTATGCTTTTATTATTATAGATATGCCCTTTGATTTGCAAAAGTCACCAATAGACTATACTATTCTACATGTTAACATTAAATTTTTTAAAGCTTTTGTTTTTTATTAATTTTGGAGAGAGAGAAACATCAATTGGTTGTTCCATTTACTTATGCATTCTTTGGTTGATTCTTTTTTCTAATACTTTTTTATTATTTTTAGAGACAGAGGAAGTGTGAGAGAGAGAGAGAAAGAAACATCTGTGTAAGAGCAAAACATTGATTGGCTGCCTCCGGCACTCAGGGATTGAGCCCAAATCCTAGGCAATTGAACCAGGAACCTTTCAGTTGGGATGACACCCAACCAACTGAACCACATTGGCCAGGACTCATTGGATGATTCTTGTATGTGTCCTGATCAGGGATTGAACCCACAACCTTGGTGTATTGGGACAATGTTCTAACCAATCGGCCAGGGCAACATTTAATTTTTTAAAAAAAATGTGAAAGTGACCTTTGAGATAGCATGGATGGACCTGGAAAATATGCTAAGCGAAATGAGCCATCAGAAAAAGATAAATATCACATGACCTCTCTTATATGTGGAATCTAAGGAACAAAATACATTGATCAACAAGATAGGACCACGGTCATGGGAGCATGAGACAGAGTGACAGATCTCAGAGGGAAGATGGGGAGGAGGGGAGGAAGAGATTAACGAAAGAACTTATAAGCAGATATGCACAACCCATGAGCACAGACAATAGACAGGTGAAGGCCTGAGGGGTGGGGGGAAAAGGGGGAGTGGGACAAAGAGGAGAAAATGGGGGTATTTATAATACTCTCAACAATAAAACAAAGTTTTAAAAAGATGTGAAAATAACTTTTAAAATGTTCTAAGGTGTAAAGTTTTGACATATCCTGGAAATATGCATCTTGTATATTCTGCAAAAAAAACCAAAACGCACACACACAAAAAAAGAAACACCCTTATTCCTCAAATAGTTACATATCTCTGAATTTCTTTAGACTGAAAATATAGCTTTTGAATAATAGTTTTTGAATCGACAGAGTTGAAAAATCAAAATTTTAGAAATATGATTATTAAAAATGTGTTCATGTCAAATAGCATTCCATCCTTTATTAGCAAATGTAGTCGGGCTGGCTTTCCAGCTACAGTTCCATGGCCACCTCCTTTGTGAATCATCTCAGGTTGTTTCTCTGAGGCTGGGCACCCTAAGCAGCCACCTCCCGCCTAGCAGACACCTTTCTGACTCGGATTCTGTATGTGTCTCAGGCAGTCATCTCACATTAACTTGGTTTCCCAACCAAGAGCTTCCAGCCATCAACATCCCTCAACCAAACCTTGACGTACAAAGAATCACCCTAGTAGTAGTGAGGGAGGTGTGGACACAGCCTGGCTCAGATATCAGACTACGGGGGTTCAAATCCCAGTTCTTTCACTTTCTAACTGCATGGCCATGGGCAAGTTAAGTTCTTTCTGTCTTCCCTCATGTTTAAAATGGAAATAATAATAGAAATTATATAGGGTATGGAGATTGAATGAGTTAATTGATATAAAGCACTGATAACAGTTAGTCATTGTTGTTATTATTGAGACAGTCTTTGATTTTCAGCCTGAAACTGCTTTCCTTCATTAATAAGCCAAAATGTTTCAAGTCCTGAGAATCTGACGTGGCAGTCCTTTGACCTTCCTTTGACCTACCAGACACACGCAAATGCTTTTATTTACTGAGGGAGGGAATCAATTGTATCCACTTCACTGACAAAGTTTTTCTTTCCATATGAAAGGAACCAAGTCCTAAGGGTCTTCCATTCTGCATTTAGCCCCAAACATGCCTGCTTTATTTGCTGAATAAATGTAAACACCGGATCCTTGAGGGGCAAGCCCTGAGCTCCATGCTGAGGCCTCCATTGACCTGGACTCCGCTGTTTCCCAACTTTATCACATTCCCCTTGCCCAGCTCACTCTCCCCTTCCACCAACGTCACACCCTGCACCAGCGCTTCTCGGTTCATGGAATAATCGGTTCTCTCGAGCCTCAGGACTTCTGTGCAGGCTGTTGTCCCCCCGCCTTCTCCTCTCCCGGGGTTCAATGTCAGCGAGGTCTCCCGGGCTGCAGCATTCCCAGTGGCTACTTCTCCCGCTTCTCACACCCATTCTGTTTTCTATATCTCAGCATCTTTTGGTTCCTTTGTAACACTCACCTCAGCTTGCACCCACCTGATCTCTGCTGGCCTTGGGGAGGGTGGCGGGGAGAAGAGCGGGGTCTTCCATGTGTTCCATGGAGCCCATGTCTCTCTTTTCCCGGTTACATTGCAAGTGTCAGGTACACAGTTGGCACTGAATAAACTGCATGTTGAATGGATGAATGACCAAATAAATACCTTGATACACGTATTAAAGTATTTCTAAGTGGGGAAATTTTCTGCCCTGATTAACAGATAAATAATAACAATGCAAATTTGTATGTTAAAGATTTATATGTTCTTACATTTTATAGGTTGTTCCTGAGAATTTACTTATTCAATTAACTAGCTCTACAAACATTTTTTTTTTAAATATGAAGAGAGTAAAGAAAAACTTGGGCTCATTCAAAGACATTTTAAGTTGAATATTGTGAGAATAATGACATTCTAAATTGCAATGATCTGAATTTAGTTGTTCTATAAAATTAATTTAGACAATTATATCACCTCCTTTTGTTCCAGTTTATAAATAGGAAGTATCTTATGTAATGATGCCTAATATGATACAAAGCATCCATAATCTCCAAACTTTGCCAGCAGACTGGCTTTCTTAAATCACAGGAAATACTATAGTAATCTTCTTTCTATTAAAATATTCCTAAGTTATCATTAGCACATTTAATGTAATTAATTTCCTTGTATCCAGCCTGCTTTAAAAAATATTAGTTTGTGTTATATAAGCGAGCATCAGACCTAAAGTCAGAATCTTAATGTCTTGCTATTTTAATTAAAAAATAAAAATAGTGAATATTTTAAGAATAAGGGAAAGATAAAAGCAATTACTTTGCCCTTACCCTGACTCATCTGATCTTCCAATGATTTCTACCTTTAAAAGTAACATAGCATTTCAATGCTTTTTGAAGAAAAATGTATTCTCCTGCAATGATAACAATAGAACATTTTCTTTTTTTTTGAAGAAAAATGCTTTTTGAAGAAAAATGTATTCTCCTGAAATGATAACAATAGAAAATTTTCATTTTTTGGATCTGACAAGCAAGCAGTCTCATCCTTCGAGTTTCTGGTTAACTGAAGCAGCACTCATTCTCCTGTCCTGGCAGACCTGCCTTCACCTATTCTTATTGTAGCTACATTTAAGACAAAAGGCATGAGGAGAAATTGAACATCAAGCAATGAGAGCAAAACGCTGCCACCAAGATGCCTGCCAGCAGCTCGTGTATCAGGGAGGCCTCACCGTGATGGAAAGAGTTTCAAATGGCAGTGAGTCGGTCACACCAAACACCTGCCACCAAACCACTGGGAGGAGCACGTCTGGAATGGGAACTGAGGGCCTCCACAAAGTGCTCTCCCTTAAAGCAACTGGCAAAAAGTAAATAAGTAAATAAATCATGAAAATCGGCGTTTTCAAAACTCTGGATATTAGCCAAAGCCTAGCAACAGTCCTTTGGTTATTTACACATTTATACAAGAAAAACAGGTGAATCTCCGTAAGAACGGTAAGCTTCGTGGCTTTCCTCTCCCTATTCCCATTCCTATCCCCTCAGCTCTACCGTAGCCACCAAGACAACAGGCTCACAGCCAGGGTGGCTATGAAACCAGCAGCCTGCAGCCACTGGTGGGGGCGGAACAGGTGTGGAGTCGCCTGAAAGTCACCATCCCCAAGGAATTGCTACTCTCCAACTCCTTTGAAAACCTCCTGGAGAAGCTCCGTTTTCAGGGCTTATCTCTATTTGAGATAAGAAAACAATAGATTCAGGGCTCACTCTGTGGAAACAGCCCCATCACTAGGGCATTGATTAAAAAAAAAAAGTCTGTAGCAACTGTTTTACATCACTTTTGCTTGAGGCAGTGATATCAGTTGGGGCTAATAAGAGATTGACAAAACACTTAAAGGGAAAACTGGGAACTTAGATGGCCACGGGGCTTTGAAATCTCAGATGTACTCCTGGGAATCTAGAACACAGCATGGCAGGGTGGTGTGTGGGCCCGGAGACACAGGGAAGGCCCTTTTCTGTCACCCTTGGCTGACAAGGGGGCCCTTCCAGGAAGAACTGAAGGTTAAGGCTGGTATTAAACTGCCAGCCTGAGCAGTGAGGGCGTGGCCCAGCTAACACAAAGAGCTGTGTCAGTCATTACCTAACTGACCAAGCTCGGTGACTGTACATGTCAAAGAATACAGGCTTCACATCATTTGACCAGGAAAATCGCAAAACAAGCAAAGAGCAATAACAACAACAAACAACAAAGCAAATCCTAAAAGTGGAGAGAAAAACTGATCTCCAGAGATGTCGCATGACATCATTTAGTAAGCCTTTTTTATTGAAAGTGTTAACGTAAAAACCATTGAAACCTGTAAAGAATTTTGTGAGTTTATTTGAGCCAAACTGTCGACATATGCCGGGAAGCAGAACCTCAACGAATTGAGATAGTGCTCCGGAGAATGGCAGGGTTACATCCGTATTTATACATGAAATTCATTGGTGACAGATTTAAGGAGGTGGGATTAAGCGAAGCAGGGGGAAACCTCTGTGATAGGATAGCAGGATCAATTAACATGATAATGAAGGAATGCGCCCAGAACATTTGGTTGTGCCCCAGGGGCTCCAGAAAAAAGGGAAGTTACAAGTTACCCAGACATTTCAAAGGGTATGTTATCTTAGAGGCAAAAAGGCAAATGGGCTCAGTAAGGATCAAAGTTGATCTTATCAGTGAAGATACCGGCCTAGGAGGTGACTGCCCACCATAACTGCTTTCAGTTTCAGTTTAATTTCAGACCATCCTTTGTGGTTACTTTAGGTCTCTGAGTCTGCAGAACTGCCATGCAGGCCTTCCCTGAGCTTGTCAGGTCAGCATGTGGCCCCTTTCGTCCACAAAAGTCTGGCATACTATATCAGATAGAAAGTGTGTGACTTTATGTCAGTCTGACTTGTGAGTTAGGCTGTGTTTGCTGTTTGCTATTGCTGTATGTATCAGAGCTAAAAAAAAAAATTTTTTTTTGTTGATTTCTGATCTGGCATCTAAGGAGCTTGGAAGTTGTCACTTCATCCTAAAACTAGTAAAAGCTGAACAAACAAAATCAACAAGTCTTCTTAGTTCCATCAGAGAATTGAGATCACAGGGAAAACCAAACTGGAAAGACAGACAGGTGGACACAGAGACCCCCACAAGAACCAGTGATGGGCAGGAAAACCTGGGCTATCCCTGAGGAACGGTTGCAAGTTCACTGTGGACAATCTGAGAGTTATAAACTCCAGGAGAACCCAGTCTTAGGGAGGCCCCCTCACTTTTGTGAGTTCTACCTCCAGGCGCTCTATTGGATTCTCATAGTAAAGATCTGTAAGAGGAAATATGCAGAGCATTCTGTTCTTCTGAACAAGGTCTGACCTCAAGAGAAGCTATTTGATCATAGCCTAACTTGTAAGGTTTTATCAGCGCCTAGCTGACCTTGGGGAAGGGAAATACCTACCTCCATCCCCTCCCCTAGACATTCTGCCCCTCCAAAGAGGGACAAAACACCAAGAAGCACTTATAAAACTCAGGAACTGAAAAGCACAAGCTCACTAAAGGACTGGGACCTAATTGTAGAACATTTTCCCTCTCCCACACCTCCCACCACTTTACTCCACAGTGCTAAAGACCTATTTACTCAGTCCCCTTTACTCAGTACATCATGCCAGGCTTTCAACAAAAATTACAGACATACTAAAGGCAAAAAACCCAAACAAACAAACAAACAAACATAAAAAGGCACACAGTCTGAAGAGACAGAGCAAGCATCAGAATCAGACTAGCTATGGCAGAGATGTTAGAATTATCAGAGCATGTGTTTAAAGCAGCTATAATTAATATGCTAAGGGCTCTAATGGAAAAAGTAGGCAATATACAACAGATGAGTAATCAATAGATGAGTGGATAAAAAACAACAACAACCCTGTGGTACATATATACAATGAAATATTACCCAGCCAAAGAAAAGAATGAAATCTTTAACATTTGTGATAACATGGATAGGCCTAGAGCAGCGGTTCTCAACCTGTGGGTCGAGACCCCTTTGGCGATCGAACGACCCTTTCACAGGGGTCGCCTAAGACCATCCTGCATATCAGATATTTACATTATGATTCATAACAGTAGCAACATTACAGTTATGAAGTAGCAACGAAAATAATTTTATGGTTGGGTCACAACGTGAGGAACTGTATTTAAAGGGCCAGAAGGTTGAGAACCACTGGCCTAGAGGCTATTATACTAAGTGAATTAAGCCAGACAAGGAAAGACAAATATATCTGATTTCACTTATATGTGGAATCTAAAAAGCAGAATAAAATAGAAACAGACTCATAGATCACAGAGAACAGACTGGTGGTTGCCAGAGGGGAGAGAGTTGGGCATGGGAGCTGGTGAAAAAGTTGAAGGGATTAATAAGTTCAAATTGGTAATCACAAAATAGTCATGGGGATATAAGGTGCAGTGTAGGGAATATAGTCAGTAGTTTTATAACTGGGTACAGTGCCAGGTGGGCACCTGAAATATTAGGGAGACCACTTTGTAAAGTATGTTTTTGTTTAACTGCTATGCTATACACCTGAAACTATTACAAGATAATATTGAATGTAAACTGTAACTGAAAGGTATAATTTTAAAAAAGAATTATGATGAACTTATACTAGGAGCTGAAAAAAGAAAACAACAGGTGGTTAATGTAAGCAGAGAGATGGGAATTCTAAAAAAAATAATTAAAAAATACTTTTGATGGGTTCATTAGTAGACTGGACATAGCTGAGGAAAGAATCTCTGAACT
>NW_005871103.1:267422-268772 GCF_000147115.1 Myotis lucifugus
CGAAGAGAGGAAGGAACAGAAGAATCTTTGAAACAATAATGACTGAGAGTTTTCCCAAATTAATGGCAGACACCAAACCACAGATTCAGGAAGCTCAGACATTACCCAGCATGATAAATACTCCTTCCCCCACCCCCGCCCCCAGCTTCAAAACAAGACAAAACAAAAACTACACCCAAACATATTATATTCAAATGCCATAAAATTAAAAATAAAGAAAAAGTCTTAAAAGGAGCCAAAGGAATAAAACACTTTCCCTGTAGATTTGCAAAATAGAATTACATTGACTTCTCAGAAGCTATGCAAGAAGAGAGTAGAGTGCAATATTTAGTGTTGAGAAAAACCCACCAAACTAGAATCCCGTATCCTGTGAAATTATCCTTCATAATTGAAAATGAAACAGTAGATCTGCTTTGCAAGAAATGTTAAAAGAAGTTCTTCAGAGAGAAAAATAATAATATACCAGTAACTCAAATTTACAAAAAGAAATAGCACAGAGAAGAAATAAGTGAAGGTTAAATTCAAATTTTTGTTTTTCTGATTCTCCTTTTAGCTAACAAATAACAGATGGCCCAAAAGAATAATAACAACAGTCTGTTCAATGCTTAAAGCTTATGTATAAATAAGATGAATGATAATAAGTAATGATATAAGGAAAAGCTTAAAGGAATTAGGAATGCTTTTTATTATAAGGTGCTTGGACTGCCCATGAAATAGTATAATGTTATTTGAAAGTAGACTTGGATTAGTTGTAAATGTATATTACAACTCTAGGACAACTACTAAAAAAAAAACAAAAAAAAACCCACACATAAAAAGGGAAGTATAACTTATATACTAAGAAAAGAGAGAGAGAAAAAAAAAGAAAGAAAAGAGAGAGGATAGAATTAAAAATGCTCAATTAAAACTACAAAAGTCAGAAAAAGTGTGGAAAGCAAAAATATAAAGAAAGAACAAGGGCAACAAATAGAAAGCAGTAACAAATATAGTAGATACTAGAGGCCCGGTGCACAAAAATTTGTGCACTCGGGGGTAGGGGGTCCCTCAGCCCGGCCTGTGCCCTCTTGCAGTCTGGGACCCCTCAGGGGTGACCACTTGCTGGCTTAGGCCTGCTCCCCGGGGGATTGGGCCTAAGCTGGCAATCAGACATCCCTCTGGCAGCCTGGCAGCCCTCGGGGGATGCCCACTTGCCAGCAGGGAGCAGACCTAAGCTGCAGTCGGACATCCTTAGCGCTGCTGAGGAGACGGGAGAGCTCCCGCCACCACCGCTGTGCTGGCAGCCATCAGCCTGGCTTGTGGCTTGAGCAGAGCTCCCCGCTGTGAGAGCAACTGACCACAGAGGGCAGCTCC